>NW_015634463.1:413268-460232 GCF_001515625.1 Sinocyclocheilus rhinocerous
AGGCCGATTGATGGTTGTTTTGTATTTCTTCCATTTCCGAATAATCGCACCAACAGTTGTCTCCTTCTCACCAAGCTTCTTGCTGATGGTCTTGTAGCCCATTCCAGCCTTGTGCAGATCTACAATCATGTCGCTGACATCCTTTGATAGCTCTTTGGTCTTGCCCATGGTGGTGGGAGAGGTTGGAATAGAAGATACAGATTGTGTGGACAGATGTCTTATAAACCTAACGAGCTGACATTAGGAGTAACTTCTTAAAGTGGCAGGACTAATCTGTGTTCCACATGGGCACATAACCAGTCTGTGGGAGCCAGAATTCTTGCTGGTTGGTAGGGGATCAAATACTTATTACTGATTTTTTTATTGATATTCTGTCTCTATATGTTAAAATAAACCTACCATAAAAATGATAGACCCCTCATTTCTTTGTAAGTGGGCAAACGTACAAAATCAGCAGCGGTTCAAATAAATATTTTCCGCACTGTAGATATTTTGAGTCTCTAACCTAACTCCTACAAAATGGACCACACAGAAATATAAAAACATAATAGACATAGTATGTTAGACATAGTATGTCTAATATTTAGTTACAAAATTAGATTTTTGTTCAAAAAAGATCAGAATGAATTTTACATTTTTAAAGAACCTAAATGGATTCTAACCTTAAACTACATGGTCATTAATGCAATTAATATTTAGATGCTGTAAACATGTTAATAATAGGTTTCAGTATCTATGTAACTGTAAAAAATTGAATAAACTACTACATACCTACCATTATTAATGAGATCACTCATTATGAAAATTATGTTTTATGGTGGTTTCATGGGGTCTCTGAACATATAGCAATGAAATTTTGCATGAAGAACGTTTAAAAAGTCACAATGAAATTTTTTTAATCAGTTGTCATAAAACCATAAGATTATTTTCAAAATGGCCTTGGGGTCTCTGAGACCCTAAAGAGAACATGAGTGTTATGAGTCCCACTTTACCTGTATTCCCCCCCTTAAAGGTAGGTAAGTGCTGTCCATTTTACTCCACAGCATTTGACACTTCCCTTATTTTTCTTTACGTATTTCTCTCTCTCTCAAGTGTCCTACTTTGCCATTAGACAGCGTTTCGGTCACACGTCATCAAATTCTAATTAGTTTCAGCTGACAGGGTGGGTCCTTCAGGTCAAAGGTCAGGACCGGCTATAGGGGGATGATAGTGAGTGGAAGGGTCGTGGCAGAGCTCAGGGATCAGAATCCTCATTACAGCGATCTGTTTGCCCTTAAATCAACCTGGCAACGGAGCGCAGACATCCACTGTGTCTCCCACAGCCCCGTGTTTGTCATACACACAGAGCCTTTCCCAGAGATCTTCTCTTTCATCGCTGCTTGTTTGTCCGTTCTTTATTCCCGATGCCCCCAGTGCTAATGTCAAAACAACAGTTGATGTTATTTCTCCAGGGGTGAGGGGGGCTCTGCTGTGCCCTCTGCAGGACGGCCACGGAAGCGCGCCTGAAAACCACATGGCCCTGGAACGCAGCTGAGTCATTAACCCAGAAGCACACCATTTGCGGGGATTGTCAGAACAGATGTTAGAATGTTAGATGTCAGAACTATTTCCCCGAAAGCTTAAAATCTGGAATACGTCTTAAATTAATAACCACCCCTCCGCACTTCAGTTCCTCAGTCAATGCTAAGTGCCCTTGTTGACTCAATTGGATTAGCACTAATATATAAACATAGGAGGTAAAAGAGTAATCCTCCAGTGAAAGCAAAAAAAAAAAACAGGAGATAAATAAATCAAAATGGCATGTTCTACTTTATAACAATAAATGCAAGACGAACGGAGAATTGATTGAACGAGGGGTTTGATACCGCAGACCTGAACGCATTCGAGACGAGTGTTTTGACCATCCAGAGGCAGAGTAATTACCCGTTCGTAACTCAGTTGGATAATAACAGGCAAACCTTTGGGGGATAAGACACAGAGTTGTTAATTATTAAATGCTTACATCAGCCAAGCGCTAGAGAGTTGCAATTATTAATGTTGTTGTTCTTGTTTGTGCTTAAACACAACTGCTGCTGTTAATATCCTCATTAACCAAAATGAATGATTTTATTACTCTTGATTTGGTTTGGGGTTTGCTAATGCATCTGGGTTGCGTCATCAGTGCGAATTGAGGGATAAACATCGCCGACGAATGCACCGCGTCGACAACTGCTAGGGGGGTTTGTTTATTTCCCCCCCACCAGAGATCCCACACATAACGGGAATATTCAAACAAAACAGACAAATGTGCTGTTCTCCTCTAAAAATACACTGTAATTGAGCAACACTAGAGCCGGTGGAGAATAGCACGGATGATAGCCGTGGGTTTAGTCTGGAAATCATTAAAAACTTGCCTGAATTATGCCGTAAATATGCAACAGAAACAAAATAGTCGGGATTAAGCAGAAACGGTTGAGATGGAGGCATGTCATTTTAATGCCTCGTCTAAAATGGTCTAGGGTTTTTGAGTTTCTACCCCACCCTAGAAACACCAAGGTGTCCTCAAAACATCTCGTTGCATTAGAGCAAGTCACAGTATTAACATTCAAAATACCTCTTCTTTAGAAGGCAAAAAATAAAAAAGTTGAATTAATGAGCTTCACCTTGGATTAAAATGAATAACTGACTATTAATTACATCCAAAATATCAAGAATATTTAAGCTCAAGGATCAAAGGGACATCTGCCAGTATTCATAACATGGATTTATATATATATATATATATATATAACTGCCTCCTCATTTTAAAACACCACCGCACGCCGCTGCTCTATATGTATGGCTTTTCTAACTTAGCAAACTTGCTCAGTAGCCCACCTGATACAGCTTTGCATACTTATTCAGCGTTTTTAGGTCAAAAACGCCAAGTATTTAAAAAAAAAAATAAAAAATCAGATATTAGACAATCAAGTTGTAGAATGCAAATGTTCCACTCTGAATCGTTCTGTGAAAGCTGAGAAGCAGGAAATGCAAATAGTCGATAAAATCTCATGCTCCCCATACAGCTGACACACTACTCTGTAGTATTTACTATTTCAATAACATGCTCAAAGATTGGCCAATCACTGGATTACGGCTGTTATAACTCTTAAATAAAGCCTCTCTTAGGTTTTAGCAGCGATGACAAAGGAATTATGCCATCACTGCTTTAAAAGATTCTTATGATTGGTTAACTCACGTCAGAGAACAATAACAACTAGACTTTTATATTATCAAAAGACAATGCTAGTGGTGCTAGCCTGTGCATAACTCACTACTGTTACATTACACTCTTAAAAACAAAAGTTCTATTGGAATTAATAGTTCCATGAAGAACATCCATGGAAACTTTCTATTACACAAAAGGTTCTTTATAGTGGAAAAAGGATCTTAAGTTTAATAAAATATTCTTCACGGAAGGAAAATAATGAATTATTAAAGGGGTCATATGATGCGATTTCAATTTTTCTTTTCTCTTAATGGAATTCCATTGTATTGCTATGAAACCCCCCTTTATTTTTAAGAGTGTAGAGAGTTGCTGTGGGGTTTCTAAGGTGTTCGGAGTGGTTTTTAGCACCTCACTATAGTGGGTGTTCAGGGTGGTTGTTTCCTAACCTATTAAATCATCCACCAAGCAAGAATCTTTAAACCAAATGCTTAGAAAAATAACTGCACACATCTTCTCAACAGCTGCACGACTGCAGGTATCATTCATGTTCGTATAACAAACAATGTGGGACCTTCTAAATCATAAAACTACAACAACCACACAAGTCTTTTATGAAACATCAAAAACCAATTACAAGTTAAAGTAGAAATACAAATACAAATAAAAATGGCTTGTTACACACTTCGGTAAGTGGTCAGAACAGTTAATAGCGGTGATGGCTCAAAGGAGTTAGAGGTCAGTTATAACCAAAGTGCAGGTGTCTTTGGTCTTTGGGGTCCTTTTGTCTCTTAGCGAAACATTTCCCTTTTCTCCATAACAAGCAATGAACAAGACATGATAAATTTACACATCCAACATATGTAGGTATACACACCCACACAGATACTGGTAATAAAGATGTCTTCTTAGCACGAAATTGTTTAACAAACCAAACTCTATAGGAAAAGCAAATAAGGCCATTTATGGGTCTAGTTGGCTCCTGTGTAATCTGAAGCATATGCAATTTTAAAGGGTGTTTCTCCTGCTAATGGGGCCCGAGGGGCCGGGAGGTTAATTGATGCAGCTGTTGATAGCTTTTACACATGACTCAGGGTTCATCTCCCCTGTGACTCTTATTCCAAGACACTTTTTAATGAAGTGTTAGACAGAAGGCTTTTTACAGTAGGCTTGTATCTCGGAGAATGCTTCAAAACAACCTAAAGAAGAGCTTTTAGGGAAATGCTCTGCAGATGACCATTGATTTACACGTTAAATAAGAGCTTTTTTGCCAAATTGTTGGATTGTTGATTTGAAGCTCCTGAAGGGTTGGGGGGTGCTGGAGGCAACAGAAAGTCAAATGTTCTACATTGGTTTACTTACTATTACTATGTGCATATAAAGATATATTTTGCATGCAAAAACATAACATCTAAGCTGCTGATGCTGTTCTTTAATGCATACACATGACCGACAAGCGACAAATTTAGTTTATGCACATCTGTTAGCTGCAAAAAGCGCATGATCCATAGAATGAGACTAACATTCCAGCTGTTAACACATTAAAACACTAAACAGACACGTCACTAATTTTACAGCACCCTTTGTTTATAAAACGACTGCCGAACACTCACAGTTACAAACCCCGGCGTTTGACAGCTACTTAATTTCACATCTGAGGGTTGAGGGTGACAAGTTCACTTTTTATAATATAATCTCCGGCAGATTTTAATTAAATAGTCATTGGCGAACTTCTATAATTCCTCTGAAGGCCAGGCCTCCATGGGAGCCGGAAAACGAATGGGCTTCCTCACAGCTAAAGGGGCTTCTTTACCGAGCAAACATTTACAGATATTTGAGCATTGAAAATTAAATACAAATACATAGCTAAATTTATTTGATCCGAGGCTGTGGAAATGAGCGTGGAGTGTGGAGAGAGCGGGAAGTGATGACAGTGTGATGAACTGGATAGCAGCCTCACCCTGAGGATTATACTCCCACAGTCACTAAATTCTGCTCATTAAAGTGACAAACCCAAACACAAAGCCAGTCAAGCGTGAGATTCAGCTGTGTACAGCATCTGGCCCGTACCGGCAACCCCAAGCGCAGCCATCTCTGCCGCAACCACCTCTACACACCGTAGCCTCCGTCAAATCTAAAACAATCAACTTGCCTTTCATTTCCAATTTCGCCGCCTGCCACAAAGCCCTATTAGAGTCCATGATCGCACACTGCTGCTGATTTACAAACGAGCACGGGGAGTCCCTGTCCTTCTCGAACCTCTCTTCCACTCACTCTCTGCTGCCATCCGTCAGCCTCCTCCATCCTGATTATCTGGAGACGCCATTTCAAAGAGACATTTTAATGGTGATGTCAACGTATTAATTAGAAGTGTTAATGAGCTAAAAGCAGCCCAAATTAAATTAATGCAGCAATAGACAGAGAGCAAAATTAGCTTCAATTTCTGTAAATGATTCTGAAGTGTGCACAACATATCAGCCTGCCTGAACGTTCCCATCCCCCAAAGCTAATCAAGAACTACATTGCAATTAGCTGCTTAATTAAAGCAACACTCTGCTCTGAAAACCCGGCACAATTTAGTAATGGCTGTTATAGCATGAAGGCAGGCCGTATTTGTCTTCGGGAGAGGCGCAAAACACACGCACACACCCAGACAAAGCATATTATATTTCCAGCAGGCCCGCGGGGACCGAAGACAGCCAAGATCTGCTGAGATGGAGTAGGTTTGGAATGTGGAGTGGGTCTGGAGCTGGAAACGGCACGACTCAGTCTGTGACAGAGCGCCAGATCGCACTCCCTAGCCTGAGGTTTCATAGACTGCCGAATTGGCTCGGACTCAGGCGAGCGGGGCCTAATCGCCACTTTCTGTGTTGTCACCTCAACGCTTTCCAGTTGGACATGGCCAACCGCAGACAGTTGGAGCGTTCTTCACCGTTTCAGCTGAGGACATCTTGGTGACCTTCCAATCCGAAGACTGGCGAATTTAACGACTAGAGCGGAGTTAAGCGCTCGTGTCCGTGTGAGAACGACCACGGAATGAAAGCAGACCCTGTGCAGATGTTTCCCAACGCCGAGTCCAGGTGCCAGCCCCTCCCGCAGCGGCGTATCCTGCTTTATTTACCAGTCTGAGCGAGGGGCTGAGCTGTGATTAACACCCCGGTTTGGCATGGGCTGCCCAGGGACGTGGGTGTAAGCTCCATCCTTCAGCAGGTGTAGGCCACTGCAGAGCATATGCCATCGAGCTGTGAGGGGCGCTCTGTGGAGACGGTTCCTCTGGCGTTTCCTGGGGGCCCCGATCTACTGGCAACGGGCGTCACTCACAAACACCATCTGTCAGGTACGGCCTTACCTGCTAGGAGCATTTAACTGAGAGGTGACGAGTCCTTCTCCCATCTCAGATCTCGTTCACAGCTAGATGGAGAGGGAGATCAGGTAGAACTCGTTCTCCAGCAGGCGTCTCGGATTTCCTCGATCAGTGGTGTAAACTTCACACCGGAGCAACTGGAGACAAAGGAGAGTGGAGATCTCCTGCGATGCTCCGGGACAGATTTCCCCCTCTTCAGAAGAGGGGAGAAAAGACACCTGAAGTGTTTGACGCTAAATTAGGTTTTCAAAGGCAATAATTAGACTTTCTTCCCTAAAGGTAAATTACCTGCTTCCCAATTGATCTGCATTCTAATTATAACAATTTGCCCAGGAGCCATTGCTAGAACCTCGCTGTCTACTACGTGGAGATGTTAAACATACGAAAAGACGTGTAGATTTGTGGGAACTGCTGTAATCAGTTTAATAAACATTCTGCACCATAACTGGAGGAAATTAATCAACAGTTCTGTGCACCTCTGAGGGTGATAAATTAAATGAATATTAGTGAATATTAGGAGAGCAGAGGGCAAGGTCTTTCTCCCCACATGCTGCCGTGAGATTTCATGATCACAATACAGCCCGAATGACAAAACCGGCATTTTTCTATATCAACCAACCACTAACTTCATGAAAGCATGATGAATCATTGCTAGAGTAGGAGCTAAAATCAATCATCTTGATTTTTCAGAGTATCTTGTATTGCCCCCAAAGTCAAATTAAAAACACTCGTTAAAATAAAGTAACTTCTTTAAAATAGCACTTTACACTACTGTTCAAAAGTTTGAGGTCTTAAAAGATATTTAATGCTTTTGAATAACTGTCTTATGCTCACCAAGGCTGCATTTATCTTGATTATAAATATAGAAATATTACATTTTAAAAGTTCTATTTGAATATATTTTGAAATATGCTGGTTTACTGCTCACAAAAAATTTATTATTATTATCAACATTGAAAACAGTTGTGTCACTTAATTTTGTGGAAACCATGATTTTTTTTTTTTAATAGAAAGTATTTACATTGTATTTGAAATAGAAGTCTTTTGTAACAATGTAAAAGTCTTTACTCTCATACTGACTTATCAATTTAATGCATCCTTGCTGAATTTAAGCATAATAAATAAACAAATAAACTTCCAGACTCCAATAATGTAGATTGAGCAATTTTTCGCTGTATGACATTGAGTCAGCCATTTGAATCTCTAGAAAAAAAAAACTCTTGATGTCTCACACAGCAAAAAGGAAAGTTTCAGTCTTGGCTTAACTGGTCAATACAGTGCTGCTAAAATCCTCTATTTAGCAACAACTACAAACCATCATAGTGTATTGTTAATTTTGAAGCAACATTGTAAAAACGAGACTATCCCTGGGTCTGAACTAAATGACTACTATATAACTACATCTCTACACTAGTAGAGATAAAGTATATAAAAAGCAATATGTGAAATGAATAGTATGCCAGATTATGCAATATTCAGCAAGCAAAAAAATACCCAGATGACCTACTACATCTGCAGTGATTTTGAAGAGTGCTGTACTGACCATGTGGCCATGTTTGTGGCCTCATGCTAGGTCATATTTGTGAATGGTGGGGACCAGCGTCACGGCTGGCACTGTAGGTCATATGGCAATTCCAACATAACAGATGTAGTATGTCCAGATTGTATTCATATGACACACATACTTGTAGACCGTAAATTGAATCACCAAACACAGTACATACTCTGACAGATTTCAGACATATATCCTCTACCAGAAGGATAACACTTTTTCCATAAGTGTTTTAATGACCACGCCCTTGATATTATTTCTAAAGAGTTATAATCAAGACCATGCTATAATATTAATTGTAGGTTCTTCAGAAATGATCCCTATCCTTCAGCTCTTTTCTGTTTTGTAAGCCATTAAGCCAAAAAAGAAGAAAAAGGTTTTCTGTGGAACTTTGTAGAAAAATTAAAACCTTTATTTTTAAGAGTTTAAAACAAAAGTGGCGACCGTTCTAGCTGTGAGCAAAATTTATTTACATACAAGTGGGTGAAGTGGATGATTTTGAATGCAGATTTTGGATAATGACAGTGGAGGTGAAGCAGGGCTATTATCTCCATTTAATACAGAACTCACCTCCACACGGTGGCAGTGTGACTGCACACAGATACTTCACAGAGACTGAGAGCAGACATTCAAATTCAGCCCACAGTGCCCAGTGCTAATTAATATGTAAATTTCACATTGTTTGTTAACTCCGTCAATTTTTGATGTGAGCAGCGGCTTCTATGTTAACAGAGATTCACTGTAGATTGGGCCTGGGTTATTGCCAAACCCCTATCTGTCCATAATCAAATATTTTTTAGGCTGCTAGACTAATATATGTCTCTGAAGCTTATAACTTGGGAGACACGCTAATGATATTTTATTAAGCCAGAGTAATTGAAGGCACCATTTAAATATGTAATTAAGCACTTAAGTATAATTATGCAACACAGTAGGAACCCAAATGAATTAATTTAAAAATAAGCCAATACATCGTTTTATTTAGGCTCTATTGTGTGGGTCTAACATAAGATGATTAACATTTTAAATAACGAGCTTCAATGAGACGGAATAAAGGAATTTCATTTCCGCCTGGAAGTGTAGAAAGTTGCTCTACACGAGTTGGAAGAGAATAACTGAAAGGATAAAGACCCCTGCGCAATTTGAAGCACAGAGAAGCGATTTGCCTTCTAATATACCTGTATGCACAAGCCAGCGATTACTGGGCAAGTTTCCACGGCACTTTTCTTACAGTAAATCTCCTTTCCATTAGGCTGAAATGATTTAACAGACACTGTGTGGCTTTTAAAACCACGGATGGAGGCGGAGATGGAGAAAGAGAAAATCTGCGTGAGCGTTTGTGTTTGTGTTTCATGCGTACCAAGAGAAAGTGTGTTTATTTCTCCCAGCAGCCACTATGTGGCCCGCTTTAAGAGAGGTTCACAGATAATCACACATCTCCGGCCCCGGTGGAGTCGTTTACCTTCCTCCAAGTAGATTCAAGATATTAATTAAGATAAATCTACCTCAATTCTGTGATTCTGCCATCTGGTTATTTATCCGAGTTATGTTAATCATTTCTGTAGGGCAGGAGAATGATTACCCATTTTGCATCTAATTTATATTAATATTCAAAATTAAATACTTCAGCAATATGGTCCATCTGTTTCGACCACAGCACATACAGAACGTAATGTAACACGTAGTGAAAAAAAAATGCACTCGGCGGCGGCATCATCTCCTTAGCAAACAAACAATATGCCAGCATTAACCCTTGCTCCCCGCGTTAACTACTCTGACAATGTCTTTAATGAAATTAGCCGAGCGAGTCCGACCACGAATTTCAAACTAAACAAACCTATCCACCTTTTTCTTCAACGCGGATGGGTGAGACTTCCGGTTCATTAGCCGCTATAGGGAAATAACGAGAAGAATAACATCATGCAGTAAACAGTAAAACTGTGTGCACTACAAACCAGTGTTCATAATAAAGATAATACATTAAAATAATATGGTAAGACATACCAATTTTCAATATCAAGCAGCAAAAGGAGTGGTACTGTACAGTTAAAAATAGCTGGACGCGGATGAGACCGGAAGCTAGACCCATAGAATTTACAAATGGCTGCGCCCATTTTTACGGCAAGAAAAAGGTGGTTAAGCTAACACAATACCTTACAAGATTACCACCTCATATGGTTCTAAATCCCACTGATGCTCTCACAACCTCCGAGGATACCGACACCCTCGGCCCGAACAGGCAATTAAAGCACCGGTGGCTTTGCGCTTGACTTTGAGCATTAGTTTGTTAGCTGGTCGCGTGTGGAGGGGGTGTGGAAAACCCGATCGCACGATTCGGCTAAGGCCAGCCACTAATTAGGGTGAAGATGAGGCCAGTGGACACGCGGTGTGATTAAATTTAGATCTGGAGGGAGATCTTGACCCCTCATGCCCCTCATCTAAGTGACATTTACCCAGGATAACCACACTGCAGCTGAGGCTTATTAACCTTTTGTGGGCCTGAACACCACTAACTGGCTTAATTGGCAGATGGATTATTAAATAGAGCAACTTCAAGATGATTGAACATCTCATATCTACACCGCACAGGTTAGTTGGTAAAATCTTATCATCACTTAGGCTTCGGGGTACAGTGGCCTACATATATACCAGTATGGATCATTTTTGGCATTATAATATTAACAATGCAGGCAGAGGTGCCACGAGAGCGGAAACTAGAGGAGTTTTGATGATAATGGTGTTGAATGTGTGATCCGTCAGAGGGTCACTAGCAGAATTTCTCCGGTTTCTCAGCATTCACAGTCCCCTGGGAGGTAAAATCTGCCCGTTAATCATCAAAATGACCGTTACGCATTGCCAAGCGCTAAACGGTGTCGGATCCGCCTGGAACGACTTAATCCATCACAACCGATTTGGAAACTTTCAAAAATCAGGTTGCTTCTGTACGGAAATCTCTGAGAGATTTAAGAGAGAACAGAGACGGCGCTATGGGCCTTGTACAGTAGCGGGCATGTTCAGAAACAAGCGTTCCCCTGACTCGTACAAAAGAAGACGCTGTATGCTCGTTTTTCTGCATAGCCAAACAGAGCTGCCAGACGCGTGTTTAAGCATGATCCATTCACTGGGCTTTGCGCCGCTCTGCCATGTCAAATCAATGCTTTCAAGGGAAGCACGAGTCAGCCATGTTGGATTCGGTTCTGCTTTGGGAAATAAGTGGATCATATTGGACGTATTACCATACTTGTGTGACTGAGGCGCTCACTCTCCCATATTCAAAAAGGAGATCATTGCACAGCATGTGATAAATGTCACCTCAGAGCAATGACCCGCATTATGTATTAGCCCTGCTGCAGGCGTCCTCCTGCACGTCTGTGATCAGCTGTGGCCACTTACCCCCCCACGTAGGCTGCCTCCGACGGTCTACATGGAAAATCAAACCCCTGACACTGAAAAAAATAAATAAATGAAAGAGCAGGCGTTAAAACTACAAGAGGGGACTGTTGTGCATTTCATCTTCTAGGATGTTGAGTACTTTGGTGTCTGGGTAGGTCAAGCAACCAAACAGTCGGAATTCCCAGCATCATATACACATTTCAAAAGAATAGTTCACTAAAAATACATTATCATAATTTACTCACCCTCATTTTGTTCCAAACTTGTAAGCTGTCTTTCTTTTCTTTCCTCTCCACCACAGCTTTAAAATACCAGACACAAAGATGCATCGCATCATATGTGATGATACCAAAGATTACAAGCCAGTTTGAATACGCAATGACTGTCATTTGTGAAGTAGGAAAAGGGGTTCTTTTACACATTTTTGTCTTTGAGCTCTGCTACTGGAAAAGGGTATTTGTTCGTTTGTTTGGACAGTTCTGGCATTCAGGCTGACTCGGTTTAGAAGTGTTTGTGTATTTCCAGTGTCAAAAGGGATATAAATTTTAGTTTTGTTAAGATGACCCATCTTGCATCTGAAAATATAAAATATATTGACAACCGTTCAAAGTTTGGGGCCAGTACAATGCATGTTTTTGAAAACATGAACTTTGAAGAAGTCATTTATGTGATCAAAAATAGTAATATTGTGAAATATTATTACTATTTAAAAAAAATTCTATTTTAATATATTTTAAAATATAATTATATTTTCAGCATTACAGTGCCACACAATCCTTCAGAAATCATATAATATGCTGAATTGGTGCGCAAACATATCTTATTAATTAGGGCTGGGTATCGATTCAGATGTCCCGATTCGATTCAATTTCGATTCGATTCAATTCTCGATTTTTTTATTACATTCAGTGAATATAGTTTTAATACAAATGCTATTGATATTTCTAAAAAAAATTAACAGTAACATCAGTTTACAAATGGTGAATTAATAAAAAGAGTATGGCCATGATAAGCGCTGAATGAATGAGAAGCTTTCTGTTGTAATATCGCGCAAGGTAAATAAGGGTGACATCTAGTGATAAGACTAATGATAAGATTCACGTTAATCAGATCTTGTTTTAAATGTGTGCTGAAATAAATCCCGGAAAAGATCGATTCGCGGCTTTTGAGAATCGATAACGAATCGATGTCATTAAAAAAAAAACGATTAATCGAAAAATCGTTGTTGTTTTTTTGCCCAGCCCTATTATTAATATCAATGTTGAAAAGAGACCCCAACCCGTTTTTTCCAGAAAGTTCAGGGTAAGTTCACTTATTGACCCAAACTTTTGAACAGCATCTAAAATTTCAGATATTTTGACTGGAAGACAAAAAAAAAAAAAAAAGAGAAGTAAAAGGAAAAAAGTTTGAAAGGAACCTCGAAACATATTCCCTAAAAAGATTAGATTTTTTGGTCATTTTTCATTATTTGCTTTCATTATCAAACTAATTCAAAAACGTTAAATATTTCAATATATATATATATACACAGCAAAACAAATGTTCAGATGAAGGAAATGTTTTGCAGTATATATTTAGTAATTTTCATGAAACTGTGCAAACCCAATAAATACAAATGTTCAAAAACATACTTCAAGCTAACATTATCTTCCTCTATAAAGAGGTTAAGCTAGTTTGTAATTAGCACACACTCTAATACACACTACGATTTAATGGCCTTGGTGAACCAGGCTGCTTGGCCTCTTCAGTAAGGTATTTTCAACTGCAAAAAAGGAGTTGAACCTGCCTTTATGCGTTTACATAAAGAACAACACACAGGCAAAGAAAGAAAAAAAGAAAAACGCATGAGACTTCACAAGGTGCATTACATGCAATAAATAAATCCAATTGATGAAGGTGTAATAGTGTGCTTTGAACTTGAAGGTGCAATTATTTTTCATATCAAACACACTTTTGCACATTCACACAAGAATGCAGCTGGGAGATGCTTATTGCGATATAATCGCAGGCACTCCAAGCTTTGACTCACATTCTTTAGCCTATAGGCTCTAATTGCAAATCTTTTTATTCATTAAACGAACACCGCTTCACAGCATTCTTTCCATGATAGACATCTGAACAGCAAACATTTTTCAGCGAGCCATGGCCAATTATAGTTAATTTTACGCCATGTAGCATATTCAGACTATTTGGACTGCAAATCTCAACACACATCCCAACTGTTTGTTTGCTCTCCTAAAGCCACAGATACTCAAAGCAGACCAAGTGGAAAAGTGACTTACAGTGAGACGCATCTCTGATTACAGATGCAGCTGGGTTTTTATCATTAAATGCTCAACACTTTAGAGCGCAACGAAGCCCGCGGTCGCCTCGAAAGGGCACAAACGCAAGCAGACGTTCATCAGGGCTTTAACACTATCACACCGTAATCTGTCTGGGATTCCACGTGTGTTAACACAGCTAAAAATGTAGAAAGCAAACACTCCAACAACACCACGTGAATGTCTCAATATATTAACCGCACAATAAACAACCTATTCAATTCCAGGGATTTGCATGAGAAATGAGAGTATTAACGCGGAAGGATGTGTGTAGTCATTCAAAGTGCGAGCTGATGGCAGAGGGAAGGCTTTCAAAAGCCCTTCCCAGCGAGAGGGTATGCTGTGGTAGAGACTAACACTGCCTCAGTGCTGGCATATCACTGAACACAATGGCCTAGATTAGCAAAGTGTCAGTACTGAACTGAAATAAGCTAATTGCTTAATTAGCTGACCCAATTCGATAAGCCTCTTCTACCATATTAACTCTAGCTATGTAACAAATAGCTTGAATTCATGTAAAAAGTGTGGGTTTAATTACAACCGTGAGTGTGAAAAGCTAAATGAGACAGCCGGCGTGGCATGAATGTTATTGTGTCGGAGACTATTAACATCCATATATCTGTAAGCAGAAGAATGGCACGACTGTGACAGACTTATTGGCTCCGAAAGTATGAAATGGGAACGTGATACTAAACCTTTTGTTTGTTTCTTCCATTCGGGCTTTGTAGCATAAAAGACCTGCTTGTTATTGACAGCTTGCTTGAAACAATTATGGAGCATATCGGTGAAAGTGATGTCAGCGAGCTGTTGGAAATAGAAAAGTCGGGTTAAAGGTAAAACCATTTTCTCATTAGACTGAACGATGAGTGGGACAGATTAATTTACATTTTCCCCTGACATATTTTACATACACAATCTTTTGCTTAGCACTGGGACTTATGGGCAAAAGAGCTCTATTTGTATAAGATGAAGTCATTTATATGCTAATTCATTGGAATGTAGACCTTCCAGATTCATGTTTACCTATTAGTGCATATAGATGCGGAGGGACATTAGAATATTGGAAATGGAAAGGACAGGGAGGGGGGAGCTGTAGGCAACAAAGTATTAGCACACTGTTTCCCTTCTATTAATCTCATATTATGAGCCATTTCTGTTTTATTTAAGCAGCACCCAAGAGCCAAGCTCGGAGGCATACGGTGAATGACCATTTTCCTGAATTGACTTTGAGGAACACATGGTGGCAAAGGCAAAAATATGCACAGCGAGCAAGACACGGCAGCCTAAAAAGCCCCAAATGCTTCAACTGCTTTATATGGTTTACTCATTATGTTTTCTTATTAAAACAAGTTTTACTCCTAAAGAAAACTGTAGTTTTGGATGGGGGGGGGAAAATTAACTAAAAGATGAATCTTAATCATATTAGTAACACCTAAAAAGTGTTTAGTTTTATATGGAGTGGGTCAACTAATGGGGGCTGCCATGTTGAAACCACATGACCCAGGAACAGTTTTGACCAGAGTAAAAATAAAATAAATAAAAATAGATATTGTATGTATGACAGTGGTATGTGATTTATTGCATAATGTTATTTTATTATTTATATGGCACTATAGTTTTTTTTAAAATATATTTTGAACTAGCTTTTATTTTTAGTTTCAGTTTTCATTTTAATTTGTTTTTATGCACAATTTCTGTAATTATCAGTTTTCTTAAAATATTTTTTTTATTTAGCGTTCAGTTTTAGTCATTTTAGTACTTATTTCATAGAATAGATTTTATTTCAGCTTTAGCTCAGTTAATGAACATTGTTTTAGTTTCAGTGCTAACACTTCACAACAATATCTCATTTATTAACATTAATGTTACCTAACAGTCAGCAATTTATTAATCTGTGTTAATGCTAATTAATAATTTAATCATTTTACAGTGCATTGATGTTAATGATTAATGCTTTAGTTAATTTTGAAATTACCAATAAATGCTGTAGAAGTATTGTTCCATTTTAGTTCATGTTAACTAACGTTAATGAATAATGTTTTGTAAAGTGTTTCCATTTTAGTTAACAATAACACTGATAACACTCCATCCACCCCTCCAAGCTCTCCCTTAAAGTTGATCAGCCAAAACACAAAAGATTGCCATTGTGTTTATTTTAGAATATTTCAGCCCACACAATCAATTAGGCAACATGCACAGCCTAAAATCCAGAAAATGAAGCAGTGGATTGTCTATGCCAGAAAAACAGCATTCGGCCCCACGCCGGAGAGGTGTGACAGATCATGTTACAAGCAAGGCTAAATGCTAATGTAATTCCACATGAGCCAGGTTTAAAGAGATCCAATCGACCATTCCTGATACCCAGTGTCGTCATGTCTAAAGAAGATGACGTTCCTCCTCTCATTGTCTCCTTAATTCACCAAAATTGCCACTTAGAGCCGCTCCAAGGTGTGCGTTTCATCTCCAAGCTTCCTCTGGTCTCTGCTAGTCAGTTCATTTTTACTTCCTCCAAGAGTGCTAGCACTTCATTAACCTTGCCAGGCTCAAGATAAGAGAGGTAGAGAATCAAAAGCAGCCAGCCAACAGAGAGAAAAGACAGCACAGTCTCCACCGCACAGCGGCCATCAAATAGACATAAGCATGACCACACACACACACACACACAGTATCCCATGCAAAACACTCAATGAGCTCTCTTTAGCATATCAGTGCTGCTTGTGAGTCTATCATTATTAGCACCAGACAGACAGACAGACAGACAGACAGACACACACACTTCTGTGAAATGTTAACCCTAGTATACATTGTGAATAGGGTGTGATTTTTCAAATACAACAGCAAAATATTCAATGGATTTTATTTATAAAATATGAATACAGCTTCTACTGTATGTGATCCTTTGCCACTGCCATCCAAAATTAAAAAAAATTAAAAAATATATATATTCAGTAAGAGACATTCATTCATAGTTTTGTGGCTAATTTGGAATTTTTCTGAATATGTACATAAAATGGCATGCACACTCCATGGACTACTCAATTTGTTAAATTAATTTATTAATTTATTGGCAAAGCGGTTAATTTCTTAAATTTAGTAATGTCAAATTGATTAATCACAACCTAAATAAAAGTCTGTTTACATAATATATATGTGTGCTGTATATATTTATATGTACATATAAATACACACATATTTAAGAAATACACGTAATATATATACACAATATAAATCATGCATAAATATGCATATATACACATATTTCTTAAATATATACACATGTATGTGTATTTATATACATATAAATATATAACACACACATCATGTAAACAAACATATTTTGGATGCGATTAATCGATTTGACAGCCCTACTTAATTTATACATTTGTTTTAGTAAAAATCTAATTCAACAATCCCACAACCTCCACTAACAAATCTCTGTGAATGCATCCACGCAGACCATTAATTTTCATAAGATGTAAAGTGACTCATTTCATGCAGCATATTTTTTCCCCATAAACTGATGCATTTTTATTATATATATATATATATATATATATATATCAAAATTGTGATTATCACTTAATAGATCATTTTAATATGACACCAGTGAAACATCTGGACAAACCTTCCCTTACTGAACGAGTATTTTTCATTACTCAAACGTTTCATCTAAAAGCTAATGGTTGTCAGCTATTTGGTAGCAGAATGCAATGTTACCCAGTAAAACCACCAGACTTTTAGTTTGTGCCTACCAAATTTTTACACCTAAAGCATTGCTGTGTGCATAAAATTCTCTTACTTCCAACACAGCACGTTCACCATTAATCTCTCCCCTTATTTTCCTAAGAAGAGGACAAAATTATGTTTTCTTGGGAGGGAACTGTAAATCCGTCTGGGTTCATTTAAAAGGCTTAAAATGTCACTAAATGACAAATTAGAAGCTTCCTCTAGCGTTTTAAGACGAGACGTTGTGGCATCCAAAAGTTACCTGGAAATGAGGTTAACGCGCAGTGAGCGTTGTAGTTATTAAAAACGTCAACAGTCTCATTACCCATCACAGATCTTGCCATGAGATCTCAACAGCAATTCAACTGTATAGCATCAAAGCATCTGTTCACCGCAAAGCGTCACAGGAGAGCTCCCATGCTGAGAATTTCAACTTAATACATTTCAACGGATTCCAGCTGCTTACTGGAAAGCTAAAAATATTCATTTGAAATTCTTAGAAAAAAAAAAAAGCACCAGGGCCTTAACAGGCCCACATCAAAATTTAGACACTGAACATGTTCTTGCATTTGCAGAACATGTGATACAAGATGAAATGACACACTTTCTGTTCAGTGCAGTGCTGTGATATCTCTGTCAGGAGTTGTGTGCCAACACAGGACATCTAGTGAGCCAGCTCAGATTGTGGGTGAAAAGAGACTTTGGCATTTGTGAAGAGTTTCCATATGTATCACTTCTGTTGTGGGGCCCGTTCCACTGATCCACGAAACCAGCCGAAAGGATAAAGCGGTGAGTCTCTGTGCCAGTGTAAGGAGCAGGAGCTCTTGCAAACGTGTAAAGGAAAAGTTGCCTTGCCTCTGAGCAGAGTCGGGCAAAATCCTGCATTGGTGCTGATAACATGCTTGGATTAGGGATGTTTAAGGGAAGGGAAAATTATTCATTTGAGATGGATGAAAAGCTGCACTTGTCAAGTCTCCTAGTCATGCACTTTCCATCTCATTCCCAGTAGCCAGCGTGCATATTTTCCCCTCAATGCAAATGTACACACAGTGAAAATGTGAGCACATTACCCCCTCTCTTCAAATACACCAAATGACACAGAGACTAAATGAATTTTTCCCTGCGAAAAATAATTTTGGGGTGGGTAACTGAAGTTTACTGTGTGATCAGAAGAACGGCTTGTTATAGACATATTTTCCAAACGAAACCCTTAAATTGGGAGGGTTGGGTACACCAGTGGAAATCAGTTTAGTTTTCAATGAGGGGCTGGGACCTGCTAGGGGGCCTCAGCACACAACAAAATGGCTTAGAATATTATTTAGACTACTTAAAACACTACGCTTTAAAATTAGCTAAAAATCTACATGTAAGCTCATGTACTTATTATTTTAATATAACTTTAATGTCTAATTTATGAACCAGTATTCCCATGTCTTGGAAAACTGGGATATGAAATGAATTTTAAAAGTATTGTTTTTAGACCTGGAAAAGTCATGAAAACTAATAACATTTTGAAGTATGGATTTTTTTTTTTTTATAATGAATATGTCAGTAACTTTACAATTAGGTCCAATTTAATTTTAGTTAATGCATTAATAATCAACAATACATTTGTTACAGTGTTTATTAATCTTTGTTAACATTGAATACAAATACAGCTGTTCATTGTTCATGTCAGCCCAGGTCTATTAAATATTAACAGATGCAACTTTTGATTTTTATAATGTATTATTAAATGCTGCAATTAACGTTAAGATTAATACATACTTTAGAAGCATTTTGTTAATTCAGCTAATGCTTTAACAAAGCTTAATGTTAAGAAATAGAACCTTATCGTAAAGTGTTACCAATTCTTCTAGTTATGTCAAGTTCTAAAATAATTTTATCGGGGAAATTGCTATTTGTGAGTCAAATAATTTAAACGCAATTGCAAATCACTAGAAAAATCATTTAAAAAATGCCATAATGGACTTACAGAATTAAATTTAAATGTATACAATTATTTTAATACATAGCCACTCCTACTAAACGTAAATAAATAAAAATAAATAAATAAAAAGTTTGATAATGAGCCTTGCCAATACAGAAGTAGTACCAGAAAAACCTTGAGGGGGCCTTCGAGTCAAAAAAGGTTGAGAACCACTGCTCTAGATCAAACTAAGCTATCCAAGCAGGGCCAGCATTTAGAATGCAATTACTAATTCCAAATCTATCCTGAGGCCGGATGATACACTGGATACATCAGCTCCCCTATACAAATATTATGATCCGTCTGATGAGAGCCAGGGCTCCAGTCTGGATGGCTAATAAATTAGAAGCACGCTTCTCGTTTACTCATCAGAGCTAATGAGGCTGATAAAATTACCTTGAGGATCATAATTACAGGCTAGTGGCAGAAGCGCTAGCACCATATCTGCAACACTTGCGCACACACACACACAGGAAGAGAACAAACAGCTCAGCGGCCGCCGCTGGACAAGCAGAGTTTGACCTTTAAAATAAACTACGCCAGATAAGTGTGTAATGTATGCTTTTAATTAAACAATTAAACCACGTTGCATTACACTGAAAGCTTGTGCATCGCATTAGCGCACTTTCCACCGAAAACACAAAAAAACGCTCAAGTACACTCCATTTTCAAATCCATTTTCTGTTAGTGACCTGCGCTTAGCTGGCCTTGATCAAGCAAATATGTAAATGCCATTCAGTTATGCACTGAAAGAGAGACAAGCGCGCGCATGCGTGAGGTTAGCGAGGGTGCATTTAAGCTGGCAGTCTGTACGCCAGATAAGTGTGTAATGTATGCTTTTAATTAAACCACGTTGCATTACACTGAAAGCTTGTGCATCGCATTAGCGCACTTTCCACCGAAAACACAAAAAAACGCTCAAGTACACTCCATTTTCAAATCCATTTTCTGTTAGTGACCTGCGCTTAGCTGGCCTTGATCAAGCAAATATGTAAATGCCATTCAGTTATGCACTGAAAGAGAGACAAGCGCGCGCATGCGTGAGGTTAGCGAGGGTGCATTTAAGCTGGCAGTCTGGTTTTGAAATATCAGGCTGGTGACAAACAAGTCGAACCCCAGCATCCTTTATCCCTTCAATTTCATCAGACGGCTCATATACATTAAGCACTTGATCAGTAATGGCATCTTTTGATGGACACGGGCGGCGTGGACGCAAGCGCTCACCTCGGAGAATTTCATTTCATCAGCCATTCACAGGACGAATTGTTTTACTTATGAATATTAATGTCCGCCTAATTTGAGGCTGTTGTTAATGCTTGTCGCTAGGAGCTTGGCAAATCAGGTCCCATTCCTGTTAAAACCATGTATTAGACACCCCCCTGACACTAAGCCCTCGCCTTTGATTCTTAATTGCAGGAGTGCGAGCATTTGCAGGAGATGGGGCGCAAAGCTTTAATTAACTCGAATATCACACGTATTCAGTCTCGACTGTCACCCGCATCACGCGTGGCGTTCTGCACCAATATCCTCCTCGGCTCCTCTCAGCTAGAGAGAGACGGTGTTCCAAGTTCATGATCACAATTTCATGCATCTTAAATTGGGGATGGATGGCCTGTAAGCAGTGGTATGATATTAAATGTGAGTAAATTATCTTAACACATTTGACTAAAACCCATATTAAATGATGGCTGTATAAACGGACGTTTTACAGCATGAGCAATGATAGGGACAACAATTACGGTTGCGGCGGAGAGCGTGGTGTCGTTTTAATTCAGAACGAGATGCAAACTGACTGGAAGGTTGGGATAAACCGGGCATTTCGGTTATTGTGACCATTTCCGCATAAATGGGCTTTTCCATTTAACGTTTTTGGGCTTTACAATTTACATGCAGGCATCTGAAATTGAGAGAATGTGAGCATGAAGACAGGTGATGTAGCCTACATAAAACTAAAATAAAGCTCTGAATTAGTTTAGGGTACAATAAGAAACTTCATTAAGATTTATTGGAGACTCATTTTAAAAGTCAAATATACAATAAATAAGCACATCCATTTGTAAGCATCCCTCAAGAGAACTTTTAAAACTCCTTAAAACATTCATTCTGTAGGTTTTTCAAACATATTTAAACACCATGTAAAAGACATCTTTGGAGAGACTATATTTCTTAGATAAGTTAAATGAGGTACACTTTTAATTGAACTAGGACTTAAAAAGAGAATAAAACCAATAATCCATGCCTTTCCAGCACACAAGATCAGCTGCCGTCTAATCTTTAGCTTGATTTAGCATTCTCAGGCATATAAAATAAGAAACTGGAAAACGCTGCCTGTGTGAGCTCATAGTGCCCCCTTCAGGTCACTGCATGCACTGCATCTTTCAAGATCTCTAGATTTAGCGGTTCAATTATCATCATTTTCTTTTCAGGCGGTTAGGATTAAATTAAGATGCTCCACAGCTTCTTGGATCACAGTCAAGTAGCGTGCTTCAGCCAGCCTTGGGCATCTGTTTGTTTATCTGCTAATATAAGTTACGGTTTATATCTGAACAAGTGAGGGGGTGGAAGACGACAGGAAAATAATAAAAATAAATGTTTTTTGAACAATAATAATTCAAACTAGCCCACGCATTTAAAGTAAAGGCAAAAGAAGCATACAGGACCAATATGTTAACTTAAAGCAAATGAATAGAACTAGTATTAGCTTAACCAAATAAGTGAAAATAAAAGAAAATAAAAGTGTTTAAACAGAACATTATTTTGCTCCAAGAACTCGAACTAACTCACTTAATGGCCAGACAGATTTGTTATATTAATCCCACCTCGTTTTAAACCATCTAAGGTCACCTGGAAAGATCTGGACTTCAACAGGCTACAGCAGAACGTCTGGATTACTTCACTCCAGCAGCTCTCAAATTCACTATCCCATAGAGGCTTTTTTACTTCTCCGTCTAAATAACTTTGAGAAGGATGGCTTGCGTTTGTTTTTAAACTTCCGAAGACCTGCATCAGGAGAAAAAAAAAAGTAGGTTAGAATGTTACGTTAAAAATGTTCTCTGCTGCTTCAAGCTGAGAGTAGACTTGACAAGATAAAAATGGCAAGAGGAACAAGTTCTCACCCAGTCTTTGCATCATCTCATTCAACTGTTGATCTTCTTCCTCCTCCCTTAAAATTTGACACATTACATTCTCAAAGTGTTTCTGCAACTTTTGCATGCAAGTGAAGATTAACCACATTTAAAAGCATGGCATTTGACATGGCGAGTGATAGATGGTGTGGTTTCCTCACCTTATCCTGTCCTCCTCCAGCCCTTCAACAATGGTGTTCCTGTCATTCACTATCTTCATCAGTCTGTTCAACAGCTCAGTTTCCCTCTTCTTCTCATCCAGAGTCTTGACATGTTCTAATATCCAAATACACATTAAGGCTTCTCCTCAGGCTTTATAAAAAGTGTAAAATAATACCAAGCGGTCTAAGCTAATACCGCTATTACATTTACCCTTTTTTATAGAATAGGCAGTGGCGTAGTGCAAAATCGCGGGGCCCCGCCGCCCGGCTGGGAGGGTTTTGGGTATGGGATTTGTTACGTCGCAATATTGGAAATATTTCTGTTTTAAACCATGAAGGCTGCAACATGCAAACTTTGCACAAGAGTTATGCCAGTGAACGTTTTACCTCAGTTAATTATACAAAGTGAAAGTAAAAAAAAACAAGTAAAAACTGAAGGTGCTTTCAGCATCTGACGCTGCATTAACGGCGCATATTCTCTCAGAGACGACAAGAGACTAATCTACTTCAACATATGCTGATAACGGCATATAACCGTCTTGAATTATTCCTTAATATTTCTCTTGTGGCCCGTACATATATGTGAAAAAAATTAGAAATGTATTTTGCGTTAAACAGGTTGTTTTTGAAAGTCGGTACTTGAAATAAAGCTGCTCTTAATTTTCATTGATGACTGCAGTGTTAATAATTTTAATTACAGGCCTATAATTCATTGTATAAATTAATAGACCTGTTTTAAAAGACCTTTTTAAAAACATTTTCAATGAGGAGTAAGCTAATAGCCTAATCTTTTATTATCCTCACAGCGCGTCAGTTATGCGGTGATGCTCTATGAAATTATTGCGGGGCAAATTAATTGTCATTTAATAATAAATGTAACCTAAAAATAATAACAGGCCTAATAATAATAAGAATGTAACAGGCCTAAGTTAATAGGAAATGCCAAATCCTCTTAATATTGCAAATATTTGATGCTTTTGACAATATCTCTGGCTATAGTCGACAACATGATTTGATGCAACCCAGCACGGGGTGGTTGCCATCTGCTACGCCACTGAGAATAGGATTCAGTTGACATTTTTCAATTCTACTTTGCATCACTTTTCACATCCTGTTAAATCACAATGCGTAATTATTAAAATCATTACTGATGATTTGAAGCACGGACATATCCGAGAATTGCTTCCATGTGTCAAAAGTGATCTAAGAATGAGCTTAATTTATAATTGGTGCTCATTTCTAAATGCAGACTTATAGCAACCAACGAGTAAAGATAAACCCAACAAACTGTAATTTAAATTTATAATTATTTATTATGAAGTTATTTTTAAATATACATTAAAACATCTTTAGACAAATTATGCCCTACAATTTCACTTGCCATTCATTTAGAAAAAGGCAACACTTCCAGTTTGACATTAATCCAACATGATCACTGGAAGATTCTTCTCAAACCATTTCATTTTATAGACATTGTTCACTTTCCCTAAAACGACCTGTATATTTCTAATGGGAAAAAAGTAACAGTAGTTACCCTGGTTAATTTTTACCTGGTTTACTGATCAATCTCCTGAGCTCTCCTTCTACTCCAGGCTGTTGCTCCTCCAGATCTTGCGTTCTTGCTCTGAAAAAGATTGAGACTGCTGTAAGGACCAGTTTAAGGGCGAACATCTAGGTACAATGGCTATTTTACTCCATTACGTATTTTGCCAATATTAAGCATTCTGAAAACATTTGCATCCAGAAATAGCAGCTGGACCAAAGAGAAACTGAATACAGGGACTACTTACATGTACATCAACTCTGACTCCCTCCGTATGTAGCTTTGTTTTTTCAGAATCAGGTTAAACCAGTCCACCATCAAGGGATCCAACAGCAGGTCCCCATGACCCTCTGTAAAACAGTCCAATGTCACAAAGGACACCAAGGTCCTAACTGCACTGTTCACATCCAACCACAAAAGAGACACTCCACCTCGAGCCACAATTTAAAGTGCTCTGGAGACGGGCATCTCCAAATACTCACTTTCAACGTCTATTTGAGCTATGATTGAATTCTATTGGTCTCCTAATAGAGGACTGTAATGCGGTCTAAAAAGCATGTTTTCCATTGACATTGCCTTGAGGTGGTACAAAAAACATACAAGTACAAACTTAATTTGATCAAGTAGTGGTTTCGGCTTTGGTGGGACCGAGAGGCAGTCAGGTATCTATGAAATCCCACCGGCTGCTAGCAGCAGGACAGGTGACTGGAGCAGCGAGTCTGAAGATGATATTACAGCGCCATTGTGACCTTGAAACGAGCCAATCAAGTGCCCTTGCCCCATTCAGCTAGCAGCCTCTCACTTCAGCCCACCGCCTCTTCTCC
The DNA here is from genome assembly GCF_001515625.1 of Sinocyclocheilus rhinocerous. NCBI lineage: Eukaryota > Metazoa > Chordata > Actinopteri > Cypriniformes > Cyprinidae > Sinocyclocheilus > Sinocyclocheilus rhinocerous. The sequence goes on from NW_015634463.1 coordinate 438,431, forward strand.
ATTTCCATCCCAGCATCCCTCAGGAGGAGAGGGAGCTTCCCCTGCGCCTCGCCTCATTTGGCCCTGGCAGCTGGAATCGAGAGCCCTTTATTGGCCACAGCCTTCCCCTAAAGGCTACATCAGAATTCCGACTCCCAAGTGGACGGGCTCAGCTAACAGGTTTGGAATGAGTGCGCGACTCGCAGAATGAACCACACACATATACGGGGCTGTTACATGCCATCTAAAACACATCAAATGGATCTCAAATTGTACCAAAAGGAACATCTGATGTCCCGACAAGCTTTTGTCCTAAACAACCTAGAAAAAAATAAATTCAGGACCTTAAACTCAATTCAGACTTAAACTTAAACAAATACGGAATGCTACCATTACATTAACTACATCTAAACTCAAACCTTCTTCATAAATGCGTAGTCTCCTCTCCAACTCCACCCCTTCATTCTCCAGATTGTACAGCTTGTTCTCAATGTCCTGCCACTCTTTTGAGATCTGATCTGGTGCGATGTAGCAAGGCTTTATCTGAAAAGACAAACAATGTAACTGAAAATCATAGGTAGGAGATATTTCATTTAGAAAAGGACAGCATTCAACTTTTGCTACAACTTACAGTAGGCAACCTTGTTTCACACAGCAAGCCATTTTTAGATGAAATATTTCCATTGTCGTAACCTAAAGTGATAAACACTGATTTTTAGTGTATACGAAAAGCTGAAGGCTAAACGTGGACATCAAACATGCAAAACAGGATTCAAATAAATAATTCACCAAAAAAAAAAAACATTTCACAAATTCAGCTTCGGCAGATTGACCAAGCCTCTGTTATCCATACAAGTAAACTGATTTACTAACTTTAAGTTGAAAATAAAAATAATAATAAATAACATAATAGCAATAGTAATAGCATTACAGTAAAATAAATTACACACACACACACGTATATATACATATATTTTTTTTGTATTAGATGAGCAATATTTTTTTTATAAACCTTAAAGGAATAATGCTTGCATAATTATAGAACATGCTTACTTGACGTCGCCGACCCGCGGCGAGGTTGTTTTGGAGATGAAGGTTTGTGGCAGGACTGAGAGGGCAAGATACATGAGGACAAGGAACAGTCACGTTTAGAACCTATGGACAGAAGAAGAGTATGATCATCATAAATGCAAATCTTACCATGCTACAACTGAAGAAGTGGCCTGGACTTACCGTGCCCACCACAGGTCTCAACAGGACTGTTGGAGCAACACGAGCTGTTCGTTATGGTGGAGGCTGGATCATTTTGGGCTGTCAAACAATGGTCACTTTTGTTTTTTCCACAAGTCAACAGGACATCCTTGGCAATATCAGGAGATCTATCAAAAGCAAAATAACCTTACTACATTGAAATTTGGTGGTGAAACGGCTTTCACTTAGAAATTGCTAGTAAAACTTCACAAATAATTACAAAGAAATGGCAAGTAAGATTGAATTAAACATACATTTTGAAGTAGCAACCTGAAATAGCATTTTCTTGCAAAACTTCAAAATTTATTTTACTGTATATGACTAAGACTCATAAGCATAATTTTAAACCAATATACAGTAAGCAGGCCCTCACCTTATATACAGTAGATGCAAACAAAGCTAAAAGAACGATCATCTGAGGAACTCAAAGTAAGAGCACAGCGTTTCGGAGGGGGTTGGTTTAGGCGCAGCACTCCTTGGGACTGGTGAGGATTGGGGATAGAGTAAGAGGATGCACTCTGAGGCAGTCAAACACTATGGGGGAGGCAGGAGGCATCCGCCTGCTGGAGGATGGATACATGAAAGGCCCCACTGTCAGTAACTCCAGCTCTGAAGTGTCATTGCAGCTCACACCCGAGTGACTCTGCCTGCTTCCCCTCGTGTGGATTAGAAAGCATTAGGGATAACTAGGCTGATCAAACTTACTTGAGTCTTGGTCCATTTGGAACTGCCTTTGGCTTTGATCTCCAGTCAATTGGGGCTTCGCAGCTCTGAACATCTTTGGCTGAAGCCAAGAGAAGAGAAGAGAAGAAAATTATGGCAAACAAAAAGCACAAGTCGCACAATATCAATTTATGCCATTTGAAGCCATGCCGTCAAATAGAAATGATAAAAATTATACAGGGTGGAAATCAGTCTTAAGATTCAATCTTATTCCTGTGGACGACATGAACAATGGATGCTGGTCCGTGGCTTAATTTAACCTCGTTCCTGCCTATATTTTAATCTCCTACTTATTGCGTATGTTTATGGTAATATTTCCCATGCAACCTTTAGAAACCATTAAAAAAAAAATAAAAAAAGAACAATACATACAAGCAAAGGTCATCTGTGAGCGAACACCACCTTTGCCAGTAGAAAGCAGCAGTGATGGAGGTCTGTTGCGCTCCTTGCTGATGGCACTGAGGTAGAGGGATACTTTGGTGTTCATGCCGCTACTGCTGATAGCAGAGCTGGTTGAAGTGGCCTGATATGAGCTCCTTCCTGTTGCATCTCGTCCATGTAACTCCTGCTTCCAGCTAGAGACTTCAGCAGAAGTGCATCTGATTTTTATCCTGGGAGAGATGGTAACAAATGGCACTTACATTCAGCATTCGCACTATGATCATACATACGATAGATGCAGCAGCTGTACTGATGTACATTCCTGTTTAAAAGTTTGGGGCATTTATGAAGGATCATGTGACAATGTATACTGGAGTAATGACTGCTCATTTGTAGTGAAGGAGACAATAACTTACCAACCCCAAACTTTTAAATAGCAGTGAACTATAGAATGACATTTGCTTCCTCAAACATTCATTAAAGCATTTTACAGTGTTCTTATTGTCATTTTTAAACGAGTTAAGCAATATTGTACTCTTAATAAATAACCAATCATAGACTAAATGCTAGCCCCATTAACTAGTCATGCACTTTATACAGTTGCAGGAACTTTTTGCATCGGAGGAAAACGGTTTAAACATGTGCAAATGCATTAACTGAAGTGTTGTATATGCCAAATCAATGTTCTTAACCCTCTAAATATGTAAACCCGTTGTTACTGTTCTTATTTGCATAAGTACAGTACAGTGAGAAATCTTGAAACCAAAACACCAAGGATTAGCTTACGAACCCAGGATTTAAAAAAACCCAGACTTTAAAAACAATGTGGAGTTTACCATTTCTAGTGTAAAAGCCCAATAGACAACTTGCAATCTGTGAAACTGTTGATCACTGATCAGTAATAATACTGTAAACCATGACAGTAATCATTAGTTAGTCACTCACTGCCTCCGTGCTCCTGGGTCAGAATTAAGCGCATTGTTGTTATTCGTGTTTCCTTCAAATAGTTTTCCATTTGTCAGTGCACTGGTTCTGTCTTTCTCCTCCATCTTCAGACTCGTGTTCTGATTGGTGCAGGACTCTGAGGGCCCTGACTGCTGTCTTGTGGTGGGCCGATGCTCTGCTGCTGGACCACAGGACTGGAAGAACTTCTGCCTGGCTTCCTGAGTCCTCTGAGCAGATGCGGTCCACGACTGCAGAGCATGACTGAGCTCCACTGGTCTGGGCACAGCTTTGATGGGTGCAGATAATACAGAGGTGTAGCGCTGTGAAGTTGGCTGATCTCCACGGTCAGATTTGGGTACCAAATCAGCAAGCGTAAAGCCACTGCTCTTAAAAGGCTTAGCAGTAGGCTTGAAGTCATTTTGGCCATGTTGGTGAATGGTGCAGACCAGTGAGCCAACGTCTGCTCCCAGTTTATATGCCCCAGATTTCAGTGTGCCATAGCATACACTACACCTGTTTAAAGAAAAAAAAAAAGAGGGGGGGGATTGAAAAAAAAAAAAGTTATAGTTGCATTATTTGTTACATAGCAATAAAAGTAACTAAACAGTGCAGTTGCATGCTGAAGTTTAAGACTTATCAATTGTTATGAGAAATAATAGTGATGGTTCCCAAGCACCACCAATGCAGACTCACTTAAAGCAGCTCCGGTGGTAGAGTTTTCCATCATCTAGGTGTCTCTGGACCAGATGTACATGATTTCCACATACCGCACATTCACTGTTCAACGTGCCGGTTTTATTTGAATTCTCCACCAAAACAGCTTTCTACAAAAGAACAGAATCATGAATAAAAAAAATTTCAATAAATGAAAGTTAAAAAAAAAAAATATATATATATATATATATATAAAAATGAAAAAATTAAAATAATATAATAAAAGTTAAATTAGATATAAATTCAATAAGACACTTTAAATAATAAAATAGGTTATAGATAAAGTATATAAAATAAAATTTCAATTGTATAACTAGGATTAGACCAAATCACTTAAATCAAGGGAAAGCCAAATTGACACCTTCTCAGCATCTCTGTGTGGCTGTGGAGATCTCACTCCGAGTGGCGTGACGGGCGCCTGCACACATTTTGGCCCTGGAGATTTCTGCCAGTCTGTGCCAGTCTGCCGAGCTGAAATAGCTACAATGTGCTTCTCTGGAGCACTTTTCTGGATGTTAAGAGATGGAGGACGGTTGTCTCTGCTATTTTTTGGCATTTCAGTTTGAGGAGGACGGTTCTCTGTGTTTGTTTTAAGATTATGGTTTTTGGCAACCACATGCAGATTCTTCTTCTCTGATGGCATCTCCTTTGAGTCCTCAGCATGCCGTTTGATACCTCCTACTCCCCCGACTGAGAAAAATAAAGCCATTGAGAAGAAAGTCTAAGAAATATGAATACATTAGATAGGAGTAACACACTAACATTATTTCAGCAGTATACAGCAAGTATACTGTGCACACTATGCAAAGTTGACGGTAGCCATTGACTTCCATAGTATGGAAAAAAAAATACTATGGAAGTCAATGGCTACCGTCAACTGTTTGGTTACCAACATTTTTCACAATATCTTTTGTGCTCAACAGAAGAACAAACTCAAACAGGTTTGGAATGACATGAATGAATAAATGAAATTTTTATTTATTTTTTATTTTTTGGGTGGACTATCCTATAAAGTTACAAAAGGGACTGCTGGATTTACCAGATTACATTTTTTATTAATTTACAGATAAAATTAGAGTTTTTACTTGTAAAATTGATAAGTTTTGCAAATGTATACATTTTTACTATATTTTCAAAATAATTCTAGCAACCATATCTGCCAGTTTTTAAAATAAAATAAAATAATTTTAAATAAATACTGTATCCCACAATGCAACACACACAGCTTGACTCATTTCATCCAACTGCCCAAAGTTTAAATCAATCAGAGATAATTGAGTGCCACTAGCAGAGTTAAACATACAATGTAATGAGGTCTTGTGATTGTTGCATACTTCTGTTAGAAATGCTTGTGGCATAATACATGCTTCACATACTGCATACTACAACTATGCTATTGAACAGTACAGTATGTGGTGTAGTAGCATTGCGTTCTGAACATAGTACAGTATTCAAATTAGGGCTGGGTTTTGACAGAAATTTCACGATTCGATTCTCATTCACAAGCTTGCGATTCGATTCCCAATTCGATTCGATTCGATTCAGTATAGATTATTTTGGATATATATCAGGTACAGTACATGCCAAATTTTCTCAAGGGACAAAAAAAAATCTCTCAACTAATGCTGTAAAATATACATGAGAGTCAGTTGGTACTACATTACTATAATACTGAAGGTTAAAATTGATTGATTTGTTAATTACACAACATAATGGTGGCTGTCATAAACACTTGATGGATTTATTCAAACATAAATTAAACATTGAAGAACAGTCAAATTTATAATGAATATGTTATATAGTGCATATATTTAGCAAAATGCCCCCCTCTACAGTTTATTTTTCTATCTGAGTAATGAGTTTATGGTCACCGAATCTGTTTTTCTGAGGTAAATGTGACATTACGTGACATTGTTTACAAGCGTTATATTGACGTCGAACCTGGGAGAGTAGCCTACAATACCGTCTGCGCACAAAGGCTGTTTCTATAAAGTGGGGCAATTCCAACTTTGCAAGGACAGTCTGGCGCTTCTGACTCACAGGATAGCTGGCCAATCAGAGCACACCTCGCTTTTCAGAACGATGAGCTTTTTAAAAATCGACGTGTTTCAGAAAGGCGGGGCATAGAGGAGCAACAATAATGTACAGTATGTGGAAAATAATGTGTTTTTGAACCTTAAACCGCATAAACACACTGCATTACACCAAATACAGAAAATAATGTTCTTTTTAGCAATGTCATATGACCCCTTTAAAATATAAACATAATGGTGGCTGTCATAAACACTTGATGGATTTATTCAAACATAAATTAAACATTGAAGAACAGGATTTAAGAATCGATATTGTTCCGTAAAAATGAGACTCGATTAATAGAGATAGATATTTTTTACCCAGCCCTAATTCAAATAAGACAATGTCCCTGCAAAAAAAGGTGGCTTTTACTTCATAAACACTCTGATGGTGGATAAACGCAGTCTTACTTGGCGAGCGGCCGCGGAAGTAATTATAGTATTGGGAGACATATGTGAGGATGCTGAGTCTGTCTGGGACAGGCAAAGCCACCATGTCCTCTGCATCCAGAAGAGCTGGGATTCCCAGATGATCTTCAGCCACACGGAACGCCTGCAGCACATCACATGACACAAATCAGCCATCAAGTTCACAGCTACAACACCACATAATAGGAGGATGAATCCCTACAGAAGAAAACAACAATTAGACGCCCACATCGACAAAAGACAAGCACTCTGTGTTTATAACAACCACTGAACATGCTCATTCAACAAGACCTCATACGATTGTTTTAGGCCGCTGATATCATGCTGTGGAAACGGTTTTCTAGGGGAAAGGCACTTGGCCAATTAACTGTAAACACAGACAAGGCACAAAAAGGAAGACGTCAGAAATAGAATAAGCCAGTGAGCATCACAATCTGGCAACACATCAAGACGACCCGGGCAGGGAGTGCATAATGAATAGCACATTTCCTGTGCACGCAGCAGCCTGGGAACAGGGACAGGACAGGGGTATACCAGGGCATTGTTTAGGCCTGACCTAGACACGCTCATTAAATTTTACAGGACAGCTGAGGAGGGGCGGCATATCCTCCACGATGCAGCAGCTGCAACTTCCTGTTTCTCTTTTGTGTTATAGCACTGAGGGGCTGATAGTATGAAATAAGCATTTCAGGTAAATATTGGCTGGGTTTAAACACAACACACTTGTGGAAGCACTGGCATTTAAATGCAGTGTTCTTTGGTGTTCAAATGCACAGATGTATTAACATTGTAAAGACGGTAGTAGAACAGAGGTAAGTTAATCTTGACGGAGAGGATCAGGTGCCCTGTAGATGACTGTCACCCTTCTTTATAATGCATTAACTGGACAGAATCCACACAGATCGGGTTCAAGTGCCACAACTGAGTGCCACCAATAGAAGTGGTGAGGGTTTGTAATAGATCTCGGAGTGTGTGGCTTACAATCTACAGTCTCTGAGAAAGCAATGTGAGGAAGAGCTCATCATAATGGAAAAAAAGTCCCAGTTGTGGTACGTCTTACCACCTCATTCTCATGGAAGCACTTCCTGACAGGGATGAAAAATAATTATGGGTCACAAGTCCTGGTCGGACAACATCCCTACCCTCAAACACAAATTAAATCTTTCATGTAAAGCTTACACTATCAGACTGAAAAATTTTTTGATTCAGTTACTGAGTAAAACTTTATAAAAAAAAAAAAAAAAAAAAAACCACAACAACTAACAATTCAATTAAATAAAAAAAACCCCAAACACTTATACATGCCAATGCACCATATATTCTCTCTTTAATCTGAGATCTACCATTGTAGAAAAACTGAAGATTGCCTGTGACCAAATGATCAAAGCATACGTGTCGAACCTTTAAAACGAATAAATACATCTTTGAATCGATCTAGAGGGTGTAGTAATCACTCACTGAAAAAAAAAATCTAATAAATAAACTAAACCCTGAGAAATAAAATTGGTTGGTTTAGGATAATATTCTTCCCTCTACCCAAGTTCACAGAGTACGAGTCTGAAACTTAAGACGTTTCACTGCAAGACAATGCTTGTAGAAACTAAAGGATATCTTTATTGTGCCAAAAGCTATGGCTGGAAGACTCAACCCATAAATAGGCCCTTTTACTGAGCAACAAGTCTCATTAATTTAAGAACTCTGCATAAAAGGGATCACATGCATTTCACAAGCTGTGAGAAAAGGGTATTAAATGGATAGTTCACCCAAAAAATAAAATTACAATTGAACCACTGATGTCACATGGACCATTTTAACAATGTCCTTGCTACGTTTCTGGGCTTTGAATGTGGTAGTTCCCATGCTGTCAATGTAAGGTCAGAAAGCTCTTGGATTTCATAACAAATATCTTAATTTGTGTTCCGAAGATGAACGAAGGTCTTACGGGTTTGGAACGACATGAGGGCGAGTAATTAATGACAGAATTTTCATTTTTGGGTGAACTATCCCTTTAAACACTCTTATTCATATCAATAAGTGAGAAACAAAAATATCAGTACATAAGGCTGGGTTACAAACAAACAAACATCCAGCCAACTTGTCAACAAAAAAAAAACACAATGAAGAACATTCAATAGTGTGTGCATTATCACAGGACTGTAGCAAACACACATCTGTACAGGATACAGCTAAAACTGCCTGCAAAACTCGCATTATGGGTCACTCTGCATCAGGTCTGTCATAGCTCCCTATGATCAAGGCCAAACAGAATAACTTACCAAGTGGTTGTTGTAATACACATCATCTTTAGAGAGAGACTCAAAGTTTCTGAAAGAAAACAAGGACATGAGTCACCAGACAGACAGAGAGAAACCTTGAGAAGTGTTACAATACAATGTTATTGGTAAATTAAGCTGAAAAAAAGTTTAATAAAAAGGGTTATCTGCATCAAATTAAACATTATATTGTGATAGTTTTTAAAGGTCACAAATTCTACAATATTAAATTGAACATAATCAGCAGGTCTAAAGAAGAAGAAAAAAAGAGGCTGAGAATGAATAAATAGTGAGTGTATATGGGCAGGTGTCCAATAACACACCCGTAGATAAGATTTCGGGATAAAAATGCAAATGTATATCATGTGATTTGAATTGATAAATGAATGTGTAAATCTTAGGTCCTATGATTAGCCACTATTTTCACCAATTTTTAAAATAACTTTTTTTTTTCTCCTTCACTAGTTCATTTATAATAGTCCTGTAATGTGGCATACAAATATTCCATGTAGTCTCTATAAAGTCAAAAAAGTTGTACACAATAAAATCAATTGAACATTTTTAGATGGAAGTAAAGCATGTCATATTGCATGATGTCAACCTGCTGTCATGATTCTATTGCAGTATAATGGACTTACAGTGGCTTTAGTAACAGTTCAGCTACATTTAAAAACTAACATTCACGTGTAATTTTACTCACTTCATCAGTTAAAAAAAAAAAAAGTCCAGAACTTTTCATTGCCATTTTGCAACTGGTTTCAAGAAGTTCACTACTACAGGAGTCCTTGGACAAATTCTACAAGCATCCAAATACATCGATTTATGTCTGGTCACAATTAAAATATGTGTGTATATATATATATATACACACACACACACACACACATACATGTCTTGGTATATTATATTATATTAAATAGCAAAAACATATAAATGTTTCACATTTAAAACTTTAATATCTTTGAACTACATAATTGTATCCTCATAAAGACAAAGTTTGATACTTTACTCTCATCTCAAAAAGTACAACATCTGTATTCTAATCAGTGAAAATGTATAAATAAACGACTCTCACATGAGGTCCGGTCTGAACTTGTGGATGAGAGCGCAGAAGGCCAGTCCGTCTCTGAAAGATGTGCTCATGTTGCTGATGGTCACATCTCTGTATCCCTCGCACTGAACCATACACCACTGCTGAAGCGCCTTGATCGCCGCCATCCTCGCCAAAACGCACTGCAGATAGAGTCTATTAAATGACAGAGAGAGAAAAACGTCGTTTGTTCGACGAAACAACGGAGCTTGTAAATAAAAGACTGTGGAAACACTGAGGGAAATCCCAATGAAAGAGAGTAAAAAGCGGATGTGAGCTGTAACCCGCGTCTCAGGCCTCTTCACTTCAGCAGAGCGCCTACGGCAGCTGTGGAACAGAGGAAACGAAGGGGGAGGAGCCTCAAATCATCAATGATTAAACGCTAATTGCTTTATTTGTTATTTTCATGGAGTCTGTTTCGCTCGTTATTATATCTGTGTAATATGGTAAGCATGTCCTTAAAAAAGACTTGTGGAATGTGACGAAATTAAGGCCTACCTTAGCAATTGTTATGCAGTGCATTTTATGCAACTTGTCTTAACATATTTAAACTCAGATTTGTAAGGATAGAAATTGTTATTTTGTCATAAAATCAGAATTAGGTTAACGTGGTAGAATAATTTCACTAACTTTTAACATAAAAAACTACACACACACACATCTCTGTGTGAGTGAAACAAAGAGTTTGAATTTTTATGTAGGTTTTATGCACAAATGTAGAAGGTTGCTCCAAGTTTTGTGGCTTTAAAAAAATGTCAATCCTTAAAGCAGCTGGGGGAAAAAGAAATGCAGTTAAACTCTCTAAATTACTTGCAGTACACATTGATCATCATTTTAATCTAATTTGTTAGAATTTGCATTTATATATTTTGGTATTTATATTTGATAGATAGATAGATAGATATTTTCCAAATGTTTACGTTATTAGTTAGTTTGTCTGAAACATTCCATCCTTTTAGATATTATTTAGAAATTAATATATTATCAAAAAAAAATCAAAAGGTTAAAAAGTATTGAAATAAATTTCAGGTTGGCACCATGTACTGTAAGCTGATCATCATTTTAATCTAATTTGTTAGAATTTGCATTTATATATTTTGGTATTTATATTTGATAGATAGATAGATAGATAGATATTTTCCAAATGTTTACGTTATTAGTTTGTCTGAAACATTCCATCCTTTTAGATATTATTTAGAAATTAATATATTATCAAAAAAAAATCAAAAGGTTAAAAAGTATTGAAATAAATTTCAGGTTGGCACCATGTACTGTAAGCAAACTTGCTATCCCTCACTGAACAATGACTTCAACTCTTTATTCTGTCCTGTTAGGTTCTATAAGTAATAAAGTTTCAGTGCCTCAACTCGACCAGACTATATATCTGAAAGTCTGGTGTATGTTTTATAAAAATACTTCCTTAATGAAACACATTCATTTGTTCATTGCTCATGAGGTACTTCATAACAAGAATGACCCATATTTTTATGACACAGGTGGTTTAAACATGGAATATGTTTATGAAGAAACCACAGGGGGCTGCAGAGGATGTTTACAACCATCAGCATAAATCAGTTCAAATTATTGCTGCATGAATATGAATGTTTACAATGGCCTCTTAACAAGGTCAGACTGTCCATCTCATTTGCACAGGCGGATATAAACCCTGGGAAATAAACCTTTAACATTCCTCCTGTTTTACTTTAACAATAATAATACAGACATATATTGCTTTAAATAGTCTAACCCTTCCTTAATAAAACATAATACCTACAATTAACATTATAAGACTACCAGTGTATAATTGTAGTGTAGACACAAATACCATCACCGTTCAACTGTCTTAAGGCAGACAAGAGATTGTTTTCAGTGTAATTTCAGATGATCCACCTCCTCTGATGGTTTTTAGTTTGACTTGGGTAACCCACGGTGAGCATCTCAAGTTGTGGATGGGTGTAGAATCAATGAGATTATTTATAGCTTGACACCGACTTCAGAAAGACAAAGCCTGAGTATGATGAAGCGGTGACAATCTGAGCTATACTCGTTACACATTAAATCCTCCAGATTTCACATGCACAATATTCCCATAGACTTCAATACTGTTGGTGTAAGAGAGTAATGACTGTTCTGATCAAACAGACCTGCTTAATCTCAAGACAAGACGCCTTTAAACTCAAAGAGGACCCTGTTGCCCAGAGGAGGGCACTCTTACTCCACACTGGCTCTAAAGACCTAAAGACTAATGCAATTTCTGGCTCTTCAACAAGGGCTTTGGTTGCACAAACATTGAATGAAGCTGACTTTATGATTCTGCTGATCCCATAGGAAATTCCCTAACTGAGGACCTTTATATTCATTTGACATGTAGCAGGTGCGCCGTCCATTTTTTCAAATACACCAGCAGCGTCCTGCATTTCACAAGTTCTCAAGGGCTGCAGCTCTGAACAAACATTTCCAAGATTTATCTTAAAGGCACAATATGTAATTTTCACCGCTAGAGGGCACGTATTCAAAATAAACAAAGAGGCAAAGGCTTAGTTTGATGATGCCTGACTGAGTGTGGAGTCATGGGAGTTGTGGTCTTCATCCTCACAGCCGATGCAATCGACGGGACTCGGGCAGAAATCATGTTCATGGATGAGCTAATGATTTATTAACATAGTAGAATGAAGCAGGGTGAGGCTGAAAGCCGTCGAAGCGAAACGAGGCCGCTGAACGAGCGTGACACATGGCTCGAAAGCAGCAGAGCTTTTATTATGCCACAGTCGACCGCTTCCGCTGCTTCCGGTACAGGTTTTTCGATATTTTAATAAAAAAATCTTACATATTGTGCCTTTAAGTGTATTTAAATGGATAGTCCACACAAAAATATTCAATTCGGTCATCATTTACCAAACAGTTTCAGGTCCCATTTTTGTCCATAAAGTAAATGGGACCCAAAACCGTTTGTTTATCAACATTCTTTAAAAGATCTTCTAATGTGTTCCACAGATAGTAAATCATACAGGTTTGGAACAACTTGAGGGTGAGTAAATGATGGCAGAATTGTCATTTTTTTGGTTGAATTATCCCTTTAAGTAGCAGATTTTTCTTAAAAAAAAAAAACATGCAAATGTTAAGCATGAAACATGAAATAAAAATGTATTTTAAAAAAGTATGCAATAATTACAGTATATGAACAAATGTTCAGCACAATTAACATATATTGTGGAGGAAAATACAAGTGTGTTGCAGTCTTTAAAAAGCAAATTTGTCAGAAAAGGCAGGCAGTTTTCAGCTATCCCTATTGTGTTTATGGAGGGCTTGTGGCAGCTTGCAGACATCCTGTGTTTTCACGCAGGGTAACAGGATAGCTGATAGAGGAGTTGGCCATTGATGAGATCACCATGAGCTTCCTCTTTTAGCTCCTCTTGTTCACTAGCTGTCAGTCCAACAACATTTGGACTTTGTAAATGTCCATTGTCGGCATAAAGTGAAGCAAGCAACCTCAAAACATTTTTTACATTTTGTTTTAAAGGCTGTTTATAAATTGCTGCCAATCATACTGAAAGAACATTCAAAATACTACTAATATGAAAAAAAAGAACAATTCTAAAAGTAGATACATATAACTTAAAAAAAAAAAAAAAAAAAAAAAAAAAAGTAAAACAAAATTTGTAGGGACATGCAAATTTTGCACATTTGCAAAAAAAAAAAAAAAGTAAAACAAAATTTGTAGGGACATGCAAATTTTGCACATTTGAAAAAAAAAAAAAAAAAAAAAAGTTACTATGGACCCTTTTCACAGACTATGATGATGCGTTTCCACAGATATTAATATTGTAAATATAGCGTTTTTATATTTTCATTTTTAAAAAAAAATCTATTGTACAATTATAACACTGTACTTTGTACTATATTACACTGGCATTAAATTACATAAAAATAGTTAACACTGCTGCGTGTTTCTAACACCACTGCTGAGAGAGTGATGGCAATTTTGACATCTTTCTCTCTTCTGTAATCAATCTCTTGATAGTTTTTCCTACACTAAAACACTATCAAAAATTTTTCTTTTGCTATTTGGGTAAACGGGAGCACAAAAAATACGTTTGTTGTAGTTTCTATTCACCGCTATGGAAGTTTAGCCAACTATGACCACTTCTGCTTCTGAGAACCCTGGAAATTTGAAAAGCGTCCATTGGTTTCACAGATAATACATGATATTGTGACAATCTAAGAAGCAAAAAACAATACAGAGTGAAGAAATTTGCTGTTCTCAGTCACATTGTTTAACCTCATTGCGTGTGTAATTGTGCATAATAATAAATAATGAATTGAATGGGATTTTTAATGTGCCCTGTGTGATACTGAGGTAATGTTTAATGGCTGCATCTGTTTCAGTCTCTTTCCAGGCCTGCGGCAGATACCCGTGTCTTCATCTGCCTCTCTCTGCTGGCCTTGGCTACAGTGCTGTGGATCTCTGCCTCATAGTCCCTGGCCTTAGCCCTCAGTTTGGCAATGCTACAGCAGCGGAAGTCCTCTGACCCCTCCTGATCTCTAGGCCGCTGAAACATGTCGCTCACGGGGCTGTGGATAGCTGATGAGGAGGGTTTGGAACAAGTGGGGCTTCCTCTCTCCTGTTTCCTGTCCCAGTCTGGGCTGCTGCTGCTGTGGAGCTCTGGAGCTGTGCTCCTGCTGGACGAATCTACCTGTCTGTCGTCACTGTCACGCCGGCCGCACTGCTCTCCTGCCTGACTCTGGAGCTTCATCTGCCTGCGCATTTTAGCCCGGCGGTTTTGGAACCACACCTACGGGAACAAAGGGAAAAGATATTGTTATTTTTATAGTGTGCGTTAGATTAAATTATGCAAATTATCACAGTATTAGTATTGATATCGGTCTCATTTTCCAGTTTGCTTCTCAAGTAGGTTTTTCTTATTTTAAGAATTGTTAGTGGAATAAATATAAAAATGACTCGGATTAGGAAAATCAAAAACTCATTAAGAAAATCTACATAGTTTTTTCCTTGTTACAGTTTTGCTTTTCAAGTAGATTTCTCTTATTTTAACATTTTTTTTAATAGAAAAATAAAAATAAAAAATAGCTCTAAGAAAATCATTAGAAAAATCAAAATTCATAATGAAAATCTAAACAGCGTTTTCTTGTAAAGTACATTTAGCATATTTTTAGTAGAAAAAATATTTGTAAAAAATCATAAAAAATGAATAAAAGTAAAAAAAAAATGTATTCATTAAGAAAATCTAAATAGTTTTTTTTTTCCTTTTCCAGTTTGCCTCTCAAGTAGGTTTGTCTTATTTTAAGAATTTTTAGTAGAAAAATACATATACAGTAAATGACTCGTTAAGAAAATCATTAGGAGAACTCTCATTAAGTAAATAAAAATTGTTTTTTTTTCCTTTGCTTTGCTTCAAGTAAATTTGTACTTGAAAAAAAGAAATATTAAAAATATATATAAAATGCATTATTAATATTATTATTGAGAAGATTCTAAATGTTATCATGTCACTACAGCATTTCCTCAATGAAAATGTTAGGGACAAAACAGCACTTTAAAGATGAACAATGCTGCACATCTTGTACAATAAAAATAATAATAATAATAATAATAATCTTAGCAATGGTTCAGAGAAATCTTTAGTAAATATTCCTATTATTCCATGCATCACAACAGTCAAAGAGAGCGACCTGCACTCTGGCCTCTATCAGGTCCAGTCTGAGGGCCAGGGCTTCTCTCATGAAGACGTCTGGGTAGTGGGTGCTCTCGAAGGCCTTCTCCAGCTCCTCCAGCTGCCAGCTGCTGTAGTTGGCCCGAGCTCGCCGCTGCTTCACTGGCCGGGGTTCATCTGGAAGCCACATCGCAGCCACAATTAGACAATTGCCAGAGGCTGACAAGGAACTAATGGCTCTAGATTGGATAATTAGCGCAACGTTCATTAAGCCCTCTTCAGCAGAGCCGGATAATTGATTGTTAGTTACGAGTTGTTAGCCAATCCTTTCTAAACATTTTGAATCCTATTAAATACTGTAAAATGAGGATGGACAATTATGAGAGAATATGATTCACAAATGGCCTCTCTTAATGAATACGTATTATTAAGAGCACATCACCTAAATAAATATACAACGCCAAGAGCTACCTCACTAGCTTTTTGCATTACAAAACATTATATAAGAGAGCAATCTTATCTCAAAGGTTTTATTTACATATTTTATTACAAAGCTCTCTTGAATACATGATTCTGATTAGCCAGTTATTAAACAGTATAATTGATTGTTGTCATCAATTTCTTAAATGTCTCTCGCATCAGTATTTGGCCTCTTTATTCACACATAATAAAGTGATTTCAACTCAAAATAAATATTTAATGTCCATATATTTATTTATTTAGTAAGTAGTCTTATAATAAATTATAATAAATGCCATAATAAATGATATAATAAAATAATCAGTATCAGGGTGATAAAAGATCCGAGCAGTCTTTAGTCATCTTCAAGAAACGGCTAAGGACATATAATTTCCATCTACACTTGACCCTCTAACACTAACTCGCTCTATTCTATCTACTTGTTTTCTTTTTATTTCTTAAAAAAAACTTGACCCTCTAATACTAGCACTCTCTATTCTATTTACTTCTCTTTTTATTTATTAAAAAAACTTGACAATCTAACACTAGCACTCTATTCTATTTCTATTATCTACTTGTTTTCTTTTTATTTATTAAAATAAAACTTGACCCTCTAACACTGGTACTCTCTATTCTATTTCTATTCTATCTACTTGTTTACTCTTTATTTATTATTAAAAAAAAGCTTGACATAACACTAATACTAGTGTTCTCTATTCTTCTTATTTTCTATCTACTTGTTTTCTTTTAATTTTTGATAAAAAATAATATTATTAACTTAAGCCTCTAACACTAACTGTCTCTATTCTATATCTATTCTATCTACTTGAAAAAAATAAAAGTAATAATTAGCACAGCGTTCATTAAGCCCTCTAATTGATAATTGATTGTTTGTTATGAGAAAAAAAAAAACTTGCTATGTGTGCTGCGTTAGACTAACCGGGACTTGTCATAGCACCTACATAATGTTCTTTTGTTGTTTAATTGCTTCTATTTGCAATTGCTTCTATTTCTATTCTTCATTTGTAAGTCGTTTTGGATAAAAGTGTCTGCTAAATGATTAAATGTACAATTTTTTGGTTATATATATATATATATATATGTGTGTGTGTGAGTGAGAGAGCGAGAGAGAGAACATTAATTAATTATTTATATATAACCGCTTGGCCACTGTAGAGTCTGAAAATTCTATATAATAATTACTTTTCACATGAAAATGAAAATTTTAATTAACACAAATACATAAATAAAAGAGGCCATATAAGATGTCACAACAAAAATGACAAATAGGTTGCAATGAGCTCACCGATATTCTCAGCATGTTGTCCTGTGGACTGAGCGGCCAATAGCAGAGCCTGTTTGCAGGGCTCGGGCTGCAGGTAACTGCGCAGGAGCTCGTAGCTGAGCAGAGGCCCGGGGATGAAGATCTGCGGTGAGGTCAACCTGCTGGGAAATGCTGGGAAGAAGTGTGCAGCCGAAGAGTGGAAGACTGCAGAAGACACCAAATGCCCAGTGCCAAACATGGCCCACGTTCAGCAAGGTCCTTTTGGTCCAGAAAGAGCTCCAGAAATAGATGTGTGTACGTGATGGTCTCTTTAGGCGTTGAAGTGTTACAGAAGAACAAACCAGAGATCCAGCAGCAAGAGAACTTCTTAGAAGAGCCAGAGTAGAGACAACTTTTCTCACCTGAGTCAGGTGTGAGTCCCACCCTCTCCCTGAGTCACATGACTCACCTATGACCACTAATCCTAGCAAAACAGGGCCGGGTTTGAAGGAAATCACCCAATCATAGGGGACCATTGATTCCATGCTTCATTTAAGAGAGGCTTCTTACAGCATCACTCTTCAGCAGAGCCCAACGGTGACACCTAATGCCTCCTAATCCACACCTCGGTTACTCTGAAAGAGTAAATGAGTAATATCCCACCATTTCTATTTGGGGAGGAGTACAGTATATGGAAAGGCCTGTCATTCTGAAGTGTTCCATAAGACAAGTTCAGGCACTCTTCAGCTTCTGTGTTCACTTATTAATATGACAAAAGCAGACTTTTGGAATTGGGAGTGTGGCGAGAAAATGGGGAAAAGCACTGTTCCTAAGCTACAAATGCTTTCAAAGACACGTACAACCGCCAGAGAGACCTGTTTGTCACTCTCGCTCTGCTGTCGGTGTACAAGGGTTGCGTCTTAAAAAAATGGCGATATAACAGATGGATATTAAATCATTAGGGAAAAATCTAAAGGTTCACAGCTGAGAAACGTTCAGTAAGAAAACTCAATGCAAACAGAGCTCTAGTTGAAACCTGCAGAGAGAGCAAACAAACAGCCTCTGTTTACACAGTAAACACATCACACTAATTGGCCCACATAATTGACATTCATTTACAAGCCCATTTGCAGCATTTGGGTGTTTGTATGACATTCATTTGCGATACAACATGACTAAATGGAAAAAAATAACTCCTTCAGGAAAGGCTTTGATGAGTTTTCATAATCAACATGCTTCTCTTTGGCAACAGCATTTTTGCATCTGAAATGGAGAATGTGTGGCATCAACTGGGAATTCTGTCAGATTAAAACCTGACGCCTTTGTTCCAAAAGACGTCTAAGCCTGTTATCTCACTCAAAGCCTTCTTCACATTAGGAAGATCACCTGTCCAAACAAGGTGTATTGTTCAGTCCTGAGCTAAGGACAGAGTTCACTAACAATGGTTTTGGGTCATGGATCTCCGGTCTTTGAAAACAGATCACTTTCCCAACTAAGACCAAATTGTACTTCGAGAGAAATGCCACACTATTTTTCTACAGCACGTCAAACAGGTTGAGGAAATTCTGAGTGAGAATTATGCACTTTTCATGTAGATACTAGAGCACAGTTATATAAATTGTTCACACAAAATTGATGTCATCGTTTACTCACCCTCATGTTTTTTGAAAGCCTCTATGGCTTTGGTTTTTTTTTTTTTCTGTAGAGGCACAAAAAGTAAATTTCTGAAGAAGATCATATTTTCCATATAATGAAAGTTGATGAGAATTAAGGTGTCTAGTTCCAAAATGGATAAAGCATTTTGAAAGTGGTTCATATGACTTCAGAGTTCATGAGAGAAATGGAGATGTCATGAATGAATCATATTTCCCAATTAATCAACCATCTAATAAACCACAAAACCAGTCTGAATCCTTCATTCACATCAGGCTGATCTAAATCTTAAAGGCTGGAATACATGACTACATGGCTTTTTCCAAATATGAACATAGTTAAAGCACTTTGCATCATACACTTGTCGACTTTGTAAATGCTACAGAGAAAATACTAAATGACTGAGGATCACACACTACCAGACTTTCAAGTCATTTTGGACACACAAACTCAAACAGAAACATACATCGTTACTAAGTCATGACATCATAAGTCATACATCGTTACTAAGTCATGAGTCGTGAGATGAAACATGTTTGATATCTTCAAACTTGCTGAATTCATAGCCTGAAGATAAAAATGCCGAGTCTGTGCCCATTATACATTAGCTCTGTCAACTCTGACTGCCCAAAATATGCAGTCTGGCAAACTAATATTGACTTCTCCAGACTGTAAATCGGGGGGAAAATCTAGGCAAAAGTCGTGTAGTGTATTCCAGCCTTTAGTTCAACTCATTGACTCAATTATATAGTTGTACTGTAGTAGTTAACAGTTCACTTTAAAGAAAGAGTATCAGTGACAAATAACTAAATTGTCGATCTGTTCACACAAAGCAATCATATGTCTTCAGAAGACTCAAAATTTGGCGCATGAGTCAACTGGACTTCTTTTACGATACTTTCCTAGTACTTAAGTGTCTTTTCTGAATCTTGAAAGCTCCAGGCTGACCAGATCTCCAGACATTAGTACACTACTAGAATAATCTACAGTGTCCTACAGAACAACGAGTGCAGAACTATGAGGGTGAGTAAAAGTTGACAGAATTGTCATATTTGGGTGAACTCAGACTAAATCACTGGTCATAACACAACGACATTCAAAAAGAGGCTAGTGGATGATTGAGAGTCTGAAATAACAGAAATTCTTCCTGTTTTAGACTGAAATGAAAGCAGACAGCATCATGCTCCGAACATCTGCATCCCTGTTGATGATGGATAAGCAAAGAGTTGTCATGATCTCTCCGAGAACAAAACACAGGTGTGTGAATTAATTCCCAGGAACATTTCACCTCACAACCATCTTCATCCACCCTCTATCTGCTAATCAGATCAAACCGCAGAGAGACTCAAGAGCTGTCACCAGCCTCAGCGCTAACCGCTAATCCTGCGCTAACTTTGATCAGATCCAGACATCCATGCTACACAGCTGGGCCGATCTTGGCTGAGTGAGTCACTGACTTTAAGGCCACAACAGCAGTGAAGGACAAAAACTCTTCAGGCAGCTGTCCAAACAATGAGGGATCTAAGTCCTACCTGCTTTCCTCATACTTTCAGAATGGTAATTATTAGAGTATGCTTCTGTATACTTTTTCACCAACAGTCTGGCAGGGCTCAAATACATCTGGAGATATAGAAATGTCACTTTTATCTGAAGCTTGGGGCATCCTGGGGTTATGTTCCTAAGGGCACAAAGGTGAAAGTTCATGAATCACCCCTCACAGGCTTTGAACCTACAACTTTCCAATGGTCAGTCCAGATCTAGGCCTACATAAAAAGAATATGTGAAGCCAAAAAAGCAGTCAAAGAGATTTTGGAGCCTTTCCCAGTTAACTGAAGGAGGTATTAGGGCAACAATGGCAGCAGATCTTGCAGGCCTGTATTGATCTTTTAGGCTCATGCTTGTCTGAGACTGTGTGCCGTCATTTGAATCCACAGGGGCTTAACGACAACTTACAGCATCAACAATAGCTCAAAGTGCTTCTGCGCTTTAGTGAAAACGTAGGAGATTTAAAAAAAAAAAAATAGTGTGAATTTAAATCAGAGAGAGGAATCAAGACAAGAGCGTGAAAATTCCATTGGGGGTGAAGTTGCTAATATCACTAGGTTTAATACGGAATCCTAATTAAAGTAAATCGAAGAAATATAAAATGGGAAATAGACCGCCTAAATGGGTCGTCCAACATCATTAAACAATAAACAGTGAATCCTATTTGATAGGCTTAATTCAAGATGCAATTTCCCATTTCAAATGTTTCTCAGTGTGGAATAAGTTCTCTTGATTGAGATATTTCTGATGCTGGATCATAATTTAGAGGGGTTAATTGCTTCTGCAGCAACAGGAAATGATTCTTGCATCAATATGTGGCTGTTGAATGCAGGCTTGAACTTCTTGTTAAAATCTCAAAGAAAGGTAACTCACTAAAAACAGCAAAACTGGACATATTCTGCATATTATCCATAAAATGAAGTGAATATAAACATGGCTCTCAACTGGTTTTGCTTCAGCAACCAGACTTTACATTGGACACCATGTGGCAACACATTACCACAATTGTGTATTGTAAAAAAAAAAATATATATATATATGTCAATAATTAACTAATAATGAATATGTATAAACAGTACCTTTTTTGGAAGAAATTGATACTTTTATTTAACAATTATTAGAAATTTAAAAATATTAATATTTCCAATACATTGTTATTGAAGCTATTTCAAAAATATTTCTATTTCCAATAAATTATTATTTAAACTTCTCGAGGAGCAAATCAACATATTTGAATGATTTGACACTGAATGACACTGAAGACTTAAGTAATGATGCTGAAAATAAATAAGTTACATTTTAAAATATATTAACATAGAAAACTGTTATTTCAAAATGTAATAATAATAAGA
>NW_015634463.1:460387-481797 GCF_001515625.1 Sinocyclocheilus rhinocerous
TTTTTTTTGAGGGTATTTTGTTTAAAAAAAATGTAGTTTTGAAAAATTCATCATATAAATGCTCAGGTCATTCCTCAGTCTCTGATATCAGCTCTGAAGTGATCAAATTCTCCTGAGGATATGCCAGCACAGGCTCTTGGAACAATGCATAATAACATTAATACACACTGGAGTGACACTTAAGAATACACAACACCTGAAACACTAAACATGATGGATGACTGTCCATGAGTCATGGGAAAATGCCTTAATTTTCAGACAAAACAGTTGCTGCACTCTTACAAGCGCAACTGAAAATGCAGATCCATTATTTGAGCCACTAACGTTACAACAGGATGACTTTCTCTCCATTTTCCTTTCATTAAAACATGCTTTACAGATACTAGTCAGGCATCTGGTCAAAGGTCATTACATCCTATTCAAACAACAATCATGTAATTCTCAACAAAAGTGATATATAGGTAAGAATATTTTAGTTATCTTTAGTATCTCTCTGGTAATTGTATCTCTCAGGGAGTGGAGCTGATTGCTTTAGTCCTGGATCACTGGCAATGGGATAAACCTGAGAGCCCAGGCTGCTTTTCATGTCAAAACCTTCAAGGAGAGCGGCTGCAATCCAAAAGCAATCACACTTTACACTTCAAAGCACAAGGGAAAAGGGAGGCGAGAGCCGGTCCACATTTTTTCCACGCTAGCCAGGCACAACTCATGCGTGGAGGAAGAGGAGATGATCTAAGCGAAGGAGCTGTTGAGGAACACAGAGCCGACAGGTGTGCACAGGCAGGTAGCGGCACATCTCTGTCCCTCCCAAAGGTGAGACATAAGCAGTGCTTCACTCACTCCTCTCTGCTCCACTGTGGCTCTTCCATTTATTTGTGGTCACCTGCTGGTACTTGTGGATATTTGCTAGCCTTACAAAAGTTATCAGGGTAATTAATCAGAGTTAAAAGAGTTACTGATACAACAATAGTTGGATTCTAAACTGGGACCATTTGAAGTTAGAAAGTGAAGAAAAGTGAAGTTAGTGAAGTTAGAAAGTGAAGAAAAGTGAAGTTAGAAAATTGTGGTCTATTGCAATGAAATCCACACATTTTCAAGTTTTATTTCCTATTCATCAAAGTCCTGCTTGTATCCGATTTTCTTATTATCATTTTGCAGAATACCTCAGATCTTCATCAAATTTGGGTGAGAAGGCCTTAAGACAATAACTGGTCAAATTTATACAACTTATATTGGCAAACTGTTGGAGAGTAAAACATCATCATGTGTAACAGCAATGATCTGAGGGTTGTATCTTTGTCTTTTGCAACTATGTGTTTAATGTACAAGAGCAATTTGGTGACAGCAGCATCTATTGGCCAAGTGTCATAAATATGGACAAAAATTGCTAGGGACGGGCAATATGAAAATTCTGCTTTATGCAATATACTTTTACTTATTTTCATGTTATGGCTGATAACTAATAAATTAAAGACTAAAATATTAAAACCATTTAAAGAAAATATTAAACTATACTCTTTTGCATAAAAAAAAATTAACTCACTAAAAACAAAAATCAATGCAGCATGAGAGGCATCAACATTATAATGCACAGAATGAAAATAGAAATGTTTTTAAAGATTAGCAATGAGTATTAAATAACATGAAAGGCAATCTAAATGTAAAAAATAAGGTAAATGAACAATTAAATATAGAAAATTTCAATGTTGATTAATGTGTTGATAAATAAAAATGTTTTCCAATAACAAAATGTTTTACGTATGACACTAAAACTAGGGTTATTGCTAAACTTATATTGCTAAAACTTATACAACTTTGGTTTAAACTCCAGATTCATGTCTCCAAATATTCCTGAATGTATGTAGAATACTGTAAATTATTAATTTCTTTAATGCTTTTTCACTGCTACTAAAAATGTACGCAATCTTCACAAAAATTGGTCTAGCTCATCTTCAGACCAAGCCTAACAAATCAGACCAATTGGATTTTATTGTATTCAATTCTCCATGAATATCCTTAATTAAAATTATTTTCAGTGCATTCCATGTATACACTGTAAAATAAATAAATAGATAAATAAATAATCTTTCTACTTTAACAGTTCACATTTTAATTCAATGTATTACTTACCATCTCTTTGTAAATAATTTCAAAATTTACAAGCAATTTCTGAGTCAAAATGGTTTCAATATAAATTCTACACATTTTTTCCACACCCTGGGAATCAAACCCAAGTGTTTGGCATTGCAAGCCCCATGATCAGCCTATCCACTACAGGAACAGAGAGCCATTTACCTGACACAAACTATAAAAAAGTTAAAGACAACATACAGCAGTGCAGCTGTTTTACGGAGCAGCAAGAAAAGATTAGTGGTTATCGATGTGTCAGTGGCTCATCACACTCACTCCTCACTCACACCCCACCCATGCTGTCACTCATCTCCGTTCCGCCCCAGCGCGAGCCAGCCTATAGGAACCTGCCTGGGAACCTGACCAAAAGCACAGGCAGTTAAAAGTGTCTGAGCCGATGAAACTCCACTAACAGCACTTTTGAAAGAAACCTGTGTTATATGACACCTTACTGGTGCAATTAAGACTGATCAAGCACATCCAACACAAGACAAATGATGGTGAAAATTGACTACACTACAGCATCTCCAAGGAAATTAGCTAAACGTTAAGTAGTCATAACACTTGCAAAGACAATTATGACATCTACCCTTTATGCACAAATCGCTGTTATCAAAAAGGTTTTTTGCACAAATTTGAACAAATGAACGGACTGCAGGGTGTTTTCTTGTCTAATTTATCATAGTATGTGAATGGATGGTGGCAATTTTCTTTGGCACAACAACTCAAAGGAGGCTAATCATATTTTGTATGATGTAAAACTTTTTTTTTTTGGTGTATCTGTGAAAGGAGGTGCTTATCTCAAAATAAGCAGAATGTTCAGTCAACTTTGTTTCTATTTGTTTTCAGTAAGGTTTGCAATCAACAAACAAGATCAAAAAAAGATTTTACTCTTAAAAGGAGAAGGTTTCAGACAAAATTATGGTTTGAGATAAAAAAATAAAAATAAAAAATAAAAATAAATATTTTGTCATTGGATAATATTGATCTGTGTATGTATTTTGATCAATGAAAGGTTATGTCAGTTTGTTAACGGGAGATTTTTTTGGGCACTATTTCATTTAGACTTGTATGGTAACAAAATTGAAAGTGGCAGAAAGTGGCCAGCGAAATGCTATTATTGGTGTTTTTATTATTTAATTTAATATTTTAATTATTTAATAATGTCATGTAAAACATACACTAATGATGACAAGTTTAGCGCCAGTAAGATTTTCTTTTTTTTTTTTTCAAGAAATTTATACTTTTATTCAACAAGAACAAATTACATTGATCAAAAGTGGTTACAAAAGATTTGAAATACATGCTGTTGATTACATTTACAAAATTATATTTTAAAATATAATAAAATAGAAAATTTTAAATTGTAATAATTTTTCACAATATTACCATTTTTAATATTTTTTAAATTAAATAAATGCAGCCTCTGTGAGCATAAGACACTTCTTCCAAATTAAAAAAAAAAAAATCTCATTGAGCCCAAATGTTTGAACAGTAGTGTACATTACAAATACCATTATTTTTCATAACTAATTCTTGGCCAATTGATACGAATCATTCAATCTGAATTCATAGTCTATTCTTATCATGACATTGAGTATTTTCCATTAATGATACCTTTTCACTATTTTACTGATTTTCACTTGTGCTATAACAGCAAATGTTTATATGTGTTTCCCTTAATAACAACAATAATCATCCTGTACGTGCTAAACTCACGAGTCAATAATTTAGCAGTAAATGTACATACTTCCCTGCACCCTAATAATGGAACATGCCTGGCATTGAGTTCAAAACACAGAAGAGATGAAGATTCACAAATTCCACTTATGACATGTTAAAAGCAGAGCACAGAGCATGAAACGGAACACAGGAAGAAGCTCCTTTCATCAGGTGGACTTGGACTTGTCAGTCCTCCAGCCGCCAGTGCGGGCATGTCCATCGATCGCCCTCTACGAAACACAGATAACCCGCTTCCTCAGACCCCAGTGTAACCAGACACCCGCACACTCACTCTCAGCCCTCATGCACTCTTCACACAGGGATCTTTGGTGTGTGTGATTGAACAATTACCAGCACGGTTAATTTAGCCGAGGCTGAGAGCAGCGTTCATTGGCACGCTGTTCTCCCTTCTCGTCTCCACACAGATGAAATCTGTGACATTAGACGACAACAACTTGCACTTTCATGGCAAATAGACTTCCATCACAGCATTCACAGCATAGTTGAGATCTGTTAGGGATAAAATGTGAAGAAAGGGGGGTCGAAAAGCTCATGCTCACTCATTTGCAATCATGCAAAGGAAAACGATCACAGCCTTCCCCTATCCTCCTATGGAAAGCGTTATTTTACAAACAATGCCACTCTTCAAGTGTTAAAAAAGTAAAACAAAACTAAAAAACAAGTTTAGGAGCATTTCTACAACTCATTGTTTTATTATTCAAAGCAGTAGACAAAAAGACTTATGACAGGCTTCACTCCAAGCAGACAAGAATCACTGGAAACATAAAATGCTTTTCAATATTTGAAGAATAACGTCTAGAAATGTAATTGTTAAATGCTGCATCTGAATACAGCTCTGAACAGGATCAACAGAGCATGACACTTCTGATTTAAAGAGAAACTCTGTGTACCAACATGTTTGAAACGGATGTCTATGTCGTTGCCTCCATGCGCAAGACCTTCATGGATTCTGCTATCATGGAGCTGGTGTCAATCTGACCGTAGATGCCCACTAAAAACGCCTTATGGAGGAGAATATCGGCATGTTCTGGGGAAAAACAAAAACGAGATAATTCCTTATAAATTAAATAAATAAAAACTAAATCTTAAAAATTGACAATCTGTTGCATGATGTCCATTACCACAGAAAAAAAAACACACACATGTGTTTAACCCTTAAATGCATGAATGTTTCGCCAATCATTATTACATATTCGGGTATTTAGCGACCCGGACCTATATATACAGCACGGATGGATCTCTAACTGCTGCAATAGCAAAAACACTCTCTTGATATTTTAAGAACAATTACAGAAGAATAAAATAAAGCATATTTCGTTACCTTTTGAAACTTAAAAGGGTTCAATTTGAGCAGATGATTTTACCATCGCTGACATCGTCAGAGCGCACTTCCACAGTACATTCAGCATCTGCCTCATATTCACGATCTCAACCATATTCTCAAAACTATCGTTTTCAATGACTTCATATTCAATATTTTGATCACTGGCAGCTTATTCACCACATCCAGCATCAAATGACAGTGACATTTATATTTCATTGCGTTTAGTAGTTGCTCTGCAGTAAAGCCATTCAAAACCAGTTCAATTTTTGTTTGTTTGTTTGTTTTATGCCTGCGGTAATTATGAGTGAAACGTCACGTCATTATTGTGTATCAAACAGTGCCACCTTGAGGAAAAAAGATGCATTGCACACATTGAGTCATCAGATATGTAAATATAATTGTGCAGGAAAAAATACTTACACATTTACATACCTCGGGTCTCTAGCGACCCTATACACTTTTTACAAAAAATGTATCAGAAAACTGGCATTCATTTATATTTTACTATTTTATTTCTTGTTATATTGTTTATAATTAATAGATTGAGGAATACTAAGAAAGTGGATGTCTAACTTAAAAAAATGAAGGAGGGAGAGGGTAGAGAATGATGTCCCGGGTCGATAAAGACCCGAGGTATGCATTTAAGGGTTAAATCATACATACTTTGTTTTCAGAAAAATGAAAATAATCACATTAACGAAAATACAAGCTGCATATTTGTGCTTAAAAGCCTTCAAAATGCCTCTGAGAATTCCAGAATTTCCTCTTCCTACTGAGGGATGAGTCAAAATTATGTTGTGGTAATCAACAGCATTTGACAGATGCTGTCAGATTAGCTTAAAATGTTTAACAAATGAAAAAAAATATTTATACAACAACAGCAAGCAAAAAACAATTACCATGGTTTCTTATAATAAGGTTATCATCAGTTTGTATTACCTTGACAGAGCAGCACATATTCAGGCAAGTTTCTCAAGGCCGTCTGCACTACATCAAAGTTCCCGCTGCCCAGACAGTACATGAATGTTGGCAGGAATTCAGCAGCCATACTAGAGTTAGCAAAGATAATGGTGAGTGTATTTCTACATGACATTTCTATTTAATACACACTACATACTTGCCTGCAGGCACCTCACCTGGGGATGTTCTGGATGCACCGCAGGGCCAGACTGAACGCCATGTTGCGGCACACTTCTTCAGGGGAACTCATCAACCTCTGCAGATCATTCTGATAATACATGACAAGCTGGTTGTACTTGTTAAATCTCGCTAATTTTTGTTTATTGTGCAATTTTGTGTGCATTGTGCAATGTACTTACAACAAAATACTGAATTATTTCTGGATTTCTTTTGGATTTCTCATCCACTTCAGTCAACCCCTCAAACACATCTAGAACAAAAAAGACAAAAGTAAAACATCACAATATATAAAAAAGGTAATACCTCATTTTACAGTGTACTTGTTACATGTACTTACTGTAGTAATTACAGTAAATTATGTAGTATTATACGCAACTTACAATAAACCAAACTCGAATCCTAACCCTATAGAATGCACATGTTGTTATTTAATATTAGTGTTAATTTCGTTAACGAAAACTATGACGAAAAATGTTCAGCAACGAGGTTTTTTAGATGATAATAAGGTCATTAAACGATAACTGAGACTAAATTAACATGCAATATCATTGACGAAAAAAGACTTTACCAAAACCTTTTTTATTTTTGTTGAAAAAAGTGGGAGCCAAAACATTTCAGACTGCTGTACTTTTGTTTCTTTTAATATTTAATGTATATATAATAAATAATAATGATGTGTTGTTTTAATTCTTTTTGGTTTTTATTAAATATTGTAATGCATTTGTTTTCTTTCTGAACGCTTGTTACTTTTTTTGTTTTATTTTAAAGTAATTTTAGTCTGGAGCACTGCCAGTATATTGTAGAAAGTTTCTTCTTCTTGA
Organism: Sinocyclocheilus rhinocerous; assembly: GCF_001515625.1. NCBI lineage: Eukaryota > Metazoa > Chordata > Actinopteri > Cypriniformes > Cyprinidae > Sinocyclocheilus > Sinocyclocheilus rhinocerous. The sequence continues at coordinate 467,546 of NW_015634463.1, forward strand.
AGTTAAGCTATCTTGGAATGCACTAATCTATCAGAAGTTCTATAACATAACTATAACATTAATTGTTATAGTTATAATAAATAATAAAAATAATAATAATAGCATGTAATGCTAATGTTATTTATAAAGTTAATTATAGTAACTAATAAAAAAAGAATACATATTTTAATAATGCATATAATTGAATACATAGAAATATTAAAATATTTAATATTTTATTTCCAATCCTATTTGTATGTTACATTTATGTTTTATGTTTATACTACATTATATACAATACAAATTGATGTAATAATAACAATACTACTACTAATAATAATAAAATAATGTGCTAAAACTATAATAACAAAAGTAATATATTTATATTTATGTTTAACAATACATATAACTGAATAAATTATTAAATATGTAATATAATATATTATATTACATTTTTAATTTTACAATTTTATTTGTATAATTAATTTATATTTTATAATAAATATTGATAATAATAAGAACAAGAAGTTATTGCATAACTTGCACTATTCAAATGCCTACAATTTAGTCCACCACACCTCTCCCTTGTCTTTATTACTGCTTCCTTTTTTAATGTCATTTAGACAAAAATGTCTTTCAGCTTCCAACATTAGTGTAGTACTGTCAGCTTAATTTTATCAAAATTTTAATTTAATTTAATCTATGCCTTCTAATCTAAGAATTCTTCAGAAAATATGAACAATAAGTATGATTTAATGTGGGTCTATTTCAAGAAGAGTATATTAGGAAGTGCTCTGAAAACAGTATTCATTTATCGCACCCTCAATTGCTTCTCCTTTGGAGATCTTCTTCAGGCATTTAGTCATGTCAGCCGCAGTCAGCGGCATGGAGGCTGCGATGTTGACCAGAGGGAGGGAGCCAGAGGACGAATCCTCAGCTGAAATACAAAGAGTGAGAGACAGGCTCTGGTGACGATCATCTCACATGTAGCTCTGTCTCTTGTGATGTGAGGTGTTGGAGCCCCTACCGTCTCTGTCCTCAGCAGCGCTCTCAGAGGAACCAGACTTCACAGGCAGAGTCAGTCCAGCGAGCAAAGACTTGAGCTGCACCAGGTCCGGATTCTCAGTGGATAGTCCCCTGAGATTGAGAGAAAACACAGGGAAACGTTTTACATGAAAAGAAATAACTTACAAAAAGAAAGTAAATGTAGCACTGAGGGTATTTGATAATGCAGGAATGATTGATGCAAGCAAAAAGGCTCTTACTGTAGCACATCTGAATGTTTCTGAAGGAAAGGCACAGCAGATGCTGCATCATGGGTTATGTACTTTTGGATGAACTGTACAAATTTGTTTATGATGGGCATACGGGATGATCTCTTGAAGTTCTGCAAAAATATTACATTACATGTTCCCACCAGCTCTTTACAATTGGCTTGTACGGTTTCATTATAACAAACAAATATTGATTTAGCAGATAAGCAACTGTGAGAGGTCTGTCGTGCTAAGAACATTATCATGAGAAAAAATTATTAATGTTACTATGCACTAAACCTTGCGTTAAAAAAATGCGAGCAGTGTACATTACTAGAGGAGGTCTTTCTACCTGCAGTACTTTGATGAAGGACAGCAGACAGTCCTGCAGTGCCCTCTGGTGGTCAGAGTGGAAAACCAGTGGCTGCAGCAGCTCTAGGACAACCAGAACATCGCTGAAGAAGGTCAGATGGTTCTGCTGCCTGATCTCCTGCAGGTTCAGATGGATGCGACCGTGCAGGAGCGCAGTGATCATGGGCAGGTGTCTGAAATACACAAGCAGCACTATTCATTCAGCACATATACTCTCAGACGACATGAAATTTAAATGGGCCCTATTTACTTGCGTAATAAATGACATAATGGCATAATTATGAAAAAAAAAATATTCCATCAATATTTGTATTATTATATTATTTAATATAATAATTCTTAACGTATTTAATGCACCCCGCCCCGGCCCAAACCTGCCATGACATTTCAGATGCAGCTTCAGTGTAATAAAATCCTATTTTGAATCAAAATATTTATTTCTAAAGCTACATTTTTTTTGTAAGGTCTATTCAATGTGTTTCTCATCACAATAATGGCATTAAATTATCCTTTGGGGGGTAATTTTTCATCCCCAAACTGATGTGCAATTAATTTGTGATTAATTTGATTGAATAACCTGCACATCATGTAATTAGAGTAAAGATTTTAATCGCTTGACAACCCTAGTAATAATTATTAATATTATTTTATTACAGTTAGAATATTAAATTTTTTCCAAATTGTATTCTTTAAAATGTAATAACTTTCTCCATTTCAAAAATGTAAAATAACATTAATCAATAATATGATACTTGTCATGTACCAATGAAACGTCAGTGTATTAAAAAATAAATAAATAAATAAAGCAATATTATTTCACACTAAATATTCATTAAATTAAATGCAGAAATGGACAGGTTTTAAGTTAATATTTCAATAATTTAACATATTTGATAATGCAGGAATGATTGATGCAAGCAAAAAGGCTCTTACTGTAGCACATCTGAATGTTTCTGAAGGAAAGGCACAGCAGATGCTGCATCATGGGTTATGTACTTTTGGATGAACTGTACAAATTTGTTTATGATGGGCATACGGGATGATCTCTTGAAGTTCTGCAAAAATATTACATTACATGTTCCCACCAGCTCTTTACAATTGGCTTGTACGGTTTCATTATAACAAACAAATATTGATTTAGCAGATAAGCAACTGTGAGAGGTCTGTCGTGCTAAGAACATTATCATGAGAAAAAATTATGAATGTTACTATGTACTAAACCTTGCGTTAAAAAAATGCGAGCAGTGTACATTACTAGAGGAGGTCTTTCTACCTGCAGTACTTTGATGAAGGACAGCAGACAGTCCTGCAGTGCCCTCTGGTGGTCAGAGTGGAAAACCAGTGGCTGCAGCAGCTCTAGGACAACCAGAACATCGCTGAAGAAGGTCAGATGGTTCTGCTGCCTGATCTCCTGCAGGTTCAGATGGATGCGACCGTGCAGGAGCGCAGTGATCATGGGCAAGTGTCTGAAATACACAAGCAGCACTATTCATTCAGCACATATACTCTCAGACGACATGAAATTTAAATGGGCCCTATTTACTTGCGTAATAAATGACATAATGGCATAATTATGAAAAAAAAAATATTCCATCAATATTTGTATTATTATATTATTTAATATAATAATTCTTAACGTATTTAATGCACCCCGCCCCGGCCCAAACCTGCCATGACATTTCAGATGCAGCTTCAGTGTAATAAAATCCTATTTTGAATCAAAATATTTATTTCTAAAGCTACATTTTTTTTGTAAGGTCTATTCAATGTGTTTCTCATCACAATAATGGCATTAAATTATCCTTTGGGGGGTAATTTTTCATCCCCAAACTGATGTGCAATTAATTTGTGATTAATTTGATTGAATAACCTGCACATCATGTAATTAGAGTAAAGATTTTAATCGCTTGACAACCCTAGTAATAATTATTAATATTATTTTATTACAGTTAGAATATTAAATTTTTTCCAAATTGTATTCTTTAAAATGTAATAACTTTCTCCATTTCAAAAATGTAAAATAACATTAATCAATAATATGATACTTGTCATGTACCAATGAAACGTCAGTGTATTAAAAAATAAATAAATAAATAAAGCAATATTATTTCACACTAAATATTCATTAAATTAAATGCAGAAATGGACAGGTTTTAAGTTAATATTTCAATAATTTAACACATTTGCATATTCATGGTTCTCTGAGGTTGGGATCTTTTTTATGTTTAATTTTGATTGTTTTTATAACTATTTATTGTCATTTTATATTTTTATGATTTAATTAATTATCTTTTTTAGCAACTCATGAAACACTTGCAGTTCCCTCATATATATATATATATTTTTTTTCTTTCTTTCTTTTTTTTCTTCTTCTTCTTCTTCATTTAAACTGAATGGAAAATGCTTGTGTTGTAAACCTGAGTAGAAGCACAGGGTGAGATACGGCCAGTTTCCTGCAGGCCAGACTGGCATCAGACGCACGGTTCTCAGCTGATTTGGAGTCTCCTGTGTCAGCTAGCAGAGTGATGAGACGATGCACGAGAACATCCAGCTGAACGTGCACATAAACACAGAGACAATAAGCAGAGTATTAATCTTTCAGGTGCCGTTAACAGGAAGCTCATGGCCTGACGTGTCATAAAGTGCAGCGGTTACCTTGCAGGTGCTGCCGTCTGCCGCCCCCTCACCGCTCAGGGTGGCCTCTGGTAGGTGGATGTGTTGGATGACCTCTGGGAAGTGCAGGTAGATCTGTAGCAGCAGCGTCTGACACCTCTTACTCATTATACTGGACATACCACACGTATGAACACAATAAATAAGGACAACTTAAACAGGCAAAAAAAAAAGCACTCACACACAACAGCTGTGACTAAGTTATATTGCAGATGATTACAGGAGAGGCTGCATGAGTAATATGTCAAGTTCAACAAAGAGTACTTTACAACCATTTAAACCATGAAGACTTAACCATGTTGTCTATCATCAAGAGTTTAGGTTAAAATGTACATGAATGTGTGTGGTCCTGTGACTGGTTACTATTTCTTTTCTGTTTTTCACCATTTTGAAATCACTTTTGCCGTCACTAGTTCACTTTAAATGGTTCTGTGGTGTGACAAATTAATTTTTAAAAGTCAATTAACATGAAGACATCAAATTTGTATGCAACACTATACGATTATACTATTAAATGAAAACACTATTAAATAAACAATAAAATAATTACAATAGATATTATAATATATTACACCAATATTATTAACGTTTGAATTTGAAAATAACTTTTGAACAATATAATTTCTTAATTAAATCTGCAAAATGCTGTTTAAAATAGACTGAGAATAGCATGTCACATAGCAGGAAACTTTCCCAATAATATAATGATAAAATAATCTTTTTTATGCATACTTTTTATTTTGTATATTAATAATAATTATTACTGACCTCAAGATATTAAATAAATACGACGTATAATAAGAATTATGAATCTTATATAATTTTAACAATTATCATAATTATTTATTAAAGACATAGCAATGCTATTTATTTATTTTTTTTACTATTTACCAATGTCGTGGCAATTTTCTATTTCAATAAAGGTATGAGACAAAAGTCTTTTGAATATTTATTTTCTTGCAAGAAAAGGTGACAGTCATAGTCATGGCTGCAGAGTGCGACCCTGAATAACACTCTGACTCAGTATTTATATCCTAATCAAACCAGGATGCTTCTATCTCATCCAATCATAATGCATATTCAACATGTGTGTTTATTTAAGGTATCCAACCATGTCCCTTAGATGCGTTTCTAAGTATTTAATGCAAATTATTTTCTGAGAAGCTAGGTATAAAATAGCATTTCTCGTCTCACACTTGTCTTGCACATGCGCGCACACACACACACACACTCACACTCACACTCACACACAAAATAGATTTCCTGTTATCTCTCAGCTCATCAAAAACTCAAGCATACTGAAACAAACTGAAGTACTCAAGAGACAGTCTGAAGAACACTCTTTAGAACAGTGAAGCAAATAATACTAATAATAATATTAATATTTCAGATAGAAATAAAAAATTTCCTCCACAACCAACTATTTTATTTCGGAAATACAAAAGATGCTGTTTATTAATACTTTTAGACTGAGAATCAATAGCATGTCACAGAAAAGACAACCGAAAGTATTTCATGTCAACCATCCAGAAACCATGAAGTCATCATTGTTTTATGCATAATTATTATATTGTATTAATAACAATTTTCATTGAGAACAATATATTAAATAATTAAGAATTATATTAACAAATATTATAAATATTATTTATTTTGATCCATTTAAAGCAGAATTATAATTATTAATTAAAGAGAAAGCAAAATACGGTGTAAAATCGTTTAATTACAACTTTCTAAAAGTATCGTCAACTACCCAGAAACACTATGAAGGTTAAAAAGAGATGGTCTAACTATAAAAAAACCAGCCAGTGTCAACAACAGACTATATTACCAACAGAAGAACACACAGTCTTGTCTGCTTGTCCAATCAAGCGAAGGCCTTCTTACAGACAACTTTGTTGCTTAATTGTGGTTTATGCTTGCTAATCCGCTGTTGTGCTCACAAGCAACAGATATGGAGAGAATGCCAAACAAACACACGACCGTTTATTCCACCAAACACACGCTTTACATGCCAGCATTACCCGAGCCCATTCTCGACCATAAGACAGCTTAGCTAGACTTATAAATATCGTATTTCTGGGAGTAATTTTTTGTCTGACCTTGTCCAAAGTTTTTTTCCCCCTCATTAAGGGGGTTTAATAACCAAAGGCAAATTCATGAAAGGAAGGGGGGCTGCCACCACAAAAAGCCCCGGTCTGATCTCTCTGACAGCCCCAGTCTGAGCTGCGACTCACAACAGAAGCCAAAGGAAGAGCCGGAGCCTTAATCCTCGTGCATTCATTATACTACACTGAGCTCTCTCTCGAAGAAGAAGATCACAGCGCTCAACGACTTCAGCCGCTTCTCATTTCACACCACAAGAACTAATTACAGCTCCTCCCGCTATTGTGCCTGATGTAGAGCATTTCTGCTGTAAGCAAAGGAATGGCATGGTATCACATACATTTATCAGCCTCTTTGAGGGCCTTTAAGGAGGAAGTTCAGTGCCTTTGCTTTGTAATGGTGGTGAGTGTTTGCAACATGGTACAAACCCTGACCTCTGACACTGTTGTCCTTGCTGTTTTGGGGGGCTTTTGCTTCCACTTTTTCATAGCTAGACCAGTACAGAAACTACAATTGTACTTCCTGAAGGAAACAGCAGAGCTTTCAAGACAGCAAGAGAATACTAGTAGTTTTAGGTAAAATAAAGTTTTAGGCTTAGTTTCTGGTTATAACCGAAATGCCACCTCAGAGATTTTTGTTAAATAAAAATTTATATTTTGAATAAATGCTGTTCTTTTTCACTTTTTATCAAAGGATCCTGAAAAAAAATAAATAAATCACAGTTTCCAAAAAATATTAAGCAGCACAACTGTTTCCAACACTGATAATAAATCAGCATATTAGAATGATTTCTGAAGGATCATGTGACACTGAAGACTGGAGTAATGATGCTGAAAATTCAGCTTTGCTACCACAGGAATAAATTATATTATGAAGTATATCAAAATAGAAGACTGATATTTTAAATTGTAATAATATTTCACAATATTACTGTTTTACTGTATTTTTGATCAAATAAATGCGGCCTTGATGAGCATAAGAGACTTCTTTAAAAAAACAAACACTTACTGATCCTAAATTTTGTGTGGATGTCATATTGAAGTTAAAACTTCACACATTCATTATCAATGTTTTAGTCACATGCATAAATGCACCAACTTTCTCATGTGTTCTAATAAACTGCAATTTAAAAATTCTTAAAATATTAATAAGTTAATAAAAACTACAAACAGACAGCACACTTGAGGCTAAAATCATCAACAAATCAAAGTCTAAAGCAGTTTGAGCTGAAAATTATGGAGAAGAACAAGAGAAAGGTACTGGGATCAAGAAACAACACTGAAAAGACTTGTACCTGTATTTCCAAAATGACCACCAAGATGCACTGTGTCTACAGCATGTACACTAACCGCTAGACCATTGCTCTGACTATTAAACTGAAGTTTAATGAAAGTGACAGCTCACTACCCATCTTATGAAATAAATCCTGTGCATGGAGTTCTTTGAGAGATTTACTTAAAATGATGTGATTTTGATTTTTTTTTTGTCCTGTACAAACTCAAAAAAATTTACCTGTCTCCCCACTTCTTAACACAGCTGATGAGGTACTCGGAGACTTTCTTGACATTGTCCAGGTCTAAGTGGAGACAGCTATGCAGCAGGGGCAAGCGTGACTGGAGAAGAGAGCAGGAGACCTGGTCCAAAGCGCTCTTGGAGGTGGCTGAGTCATGGCAGCTCAGCTCTGACTCAGAAAGGATGAGGTCCACCAGGCTTATGAGCTCTTCAGAAGACAGCTTCAACACAAACTGCTCCGTACGCTTCTGCAGAGACACACAAAACCCCATCTTATCCACTTATGGCCAATATACACTTATAAAAATATACAATCTGTGGCTAAACATTGTAGTTTTAGATCTTTGGACCACTACAAATATTGCTTGGGTCTGGTTAACAACATAACTAGTTATAAAGGGGCCTATTCCATAACAAAATTACTATATTCTTAGACCAGTCAATTTAACTTGAAATGACTATTGTCTACTCTCCTGTAAGTCCTTAAAATAAACCAGACTGTTTATGCTACTGTATCTTTAAGACTTCCACATGTAAAGCAGCAGGGTTCTCACACCTTTTGACCAATTCATTTCTATAACGTTTTCCATAACATAAGTTGTTTATGCTTATTTGTAAAAACTGCATTTGCAAGAGCACCTTCTAGCCGATAAAATATTTTAAAGACAAGCATAACCAGGAAAAATTATATTCAAAACTGTGGGAAGCTTGACCCTGTTATGATAGGCTAAAATATTTGCATGTGAAATAAGAAAATACAATCCAGCCAAGATGCTGAATAAGTGTTATGTAAATGCATTACAAAATTGTGATGTTATATTAACTGTGACCAGACCTGAGGGGTTTTCTGATCTCGCCCCTGCCAAATGCGAGGAATGTGACTGCAGGCCCACAGGAAGTCTAGAGCTGAGGTTGGGTCCAGTCTGGGGATCAGAAGAAACAGAGTTACACACACTGGAGATATGAGAACAGAAAAAGGGGAATGTGTTTAATTAAGAGAGGAGCCACTAACCTCTGGTCTCTGTGCTTGTTGAGCAAAGAGCTGATGCACTGATGTAAGGTACTCCAGTTGGACTGGTGAGTGAGGAGAGCCAACAGGTACGGCCTGTAGGAAGGGGCCACACTCACACCACTTTTAGCCTGAGGCAGACAATGACAAAGTTACACTGATCTTGTATAAAAACGCAATTAAATCCAGCAACCGTTCACTGGTTCCAGAAGTATTTCTCACATTTTCGCAACATTTGTTTTGAAGCTAAAAATCTCAATATTGGGAAAAGGGACAAGAATTATATTTATGTACATATGAGTGAATGAATAAACTACTTGTGCCATGAAGCAATGAAATGATTAATGCAACATAATTAGCCTGTATTTTATGTTTAAGAAAACAAATGTAAACCATTAAAAAGGGGAATATTAATCATACGCTTCATTTTTTCTGATTCATTCTATTTGCTGTGGCACCCCTACACATTATGTATATATACTACTAAAGTCAGATGAGAGAGAGACAGGATCCCCGAGAACCAGCTCGGGGGGCGCAAACTCTGGGCTACCCAGCAGTGGGTGAACATAGGGAGTCGAGTTCAGCTGCACCGCATCGCCGAAATCAGTCAGCTTCACCATCGGCTGGGAGGGGCTCTGGTCCACCACAAGGTTTTCAGGCTGATCAGAAAATGGGAAATTAGCATCACTTTGTAATTAGGAATGTGCAAAGAAACATTTTAAACTTTTTTTTCACATTTTTCGACTATAATCAGGTTCGTCTTATATTCGGGCCAATACGGTATCAGTTAAAACCCGCAGTATCAGTTAAAACCCGCAGCCACACCCACATGATAAGTTAAGAGAAGCTATTTTACCTTGTTTTGAGCAAAAAGCAGCTTCTGCTGAAGATCCGAGCAAACAGAGGTCACCTCAGGGTCAAGCAACTCCAGCCAGTCGACCAACAGTCCTGAACAAGAACCAGGCTTCTTTAACTCAGTGCTGCCAAGTAAACACACACACACCCATCATCAACAAAAAATACACACCACTGTTCAAACATTTGGGGTCGGTAAGATTCTTTGAAATAAGCATCTTATGCTCACCAAGGCTGCATTTATTTGATCAAATTCAGTTAAACAGAAATATTATTACAATTTAAAAATAGTTTTCTATTTGAATATATTTTTGAATGCCACTTATTCCTGTGATGGCAAAGCTGAATTTTCAGCATCATTACACCAGTCTTCAGTGTCACATGATCCTTAAGAAATCATTTGAATATACTGATTTCATGCTCAAGAAACATTTCTACTTATTATCAATATTGAAAACAGCTGTGATGCTTAAAGGAACACTCCACTATTTTTGAAAATAGGCTCATTTTCCAACTCCCCTAGTTAAACAGTTGAGTTTTACCGTTTTTGAATCCATTCAGCCGATCTCCGGGTCTGGCGGTAGCACTTTTAGCTGTAGCTTAGCATAGATCATTGAATCTGATTAGACCGTTAGCATCTCGCTCAAAAATGACCAAAGAGTTTCTAGAGTTTCAAGAGTTTTCTTAGTACACGATGTAACTACAGAAGAGTCAAGTTTTAAATAGGAAAAATATAGAAACTCTTTGGTCATTTTTGAGCGAGATGCTCGAAAACGGTAAAACTCAACTGTTTAACTCTAGGGGAGTTGGAAAATAAGCCTATTTTCAAAAATAGTGGGGTGTTCCTTTAATATTTTTGTGTAAGCCATAATACTTTTTTTGGGGTTCTCTGATGAATAGAAAGTTCAAAAGAACAATGTTTATTTGATATATAATCTGTCACAGGTTAACCTGGTGACTCTATAAACTTGGACTTACAAACATACACCCATGTCACTGATACTGTGCATTGCCGGCATTATTAACATCTGTGTACACCTCAGGAAAGTTTTATGGAGTTTTTGTTTTGTTTAGTCTAAAGTTTGTTGCTGCTGTGTTTTGTTATAGTTTTCAACTCTTGATAGTTTTCCTTAAAGTTTGCTATTATTTTTCTAAAAATAACAGAATGCCAGAACACATAATAATTCATATGATAATTACCTTTATTTTTCCACATACTTGCCACAAACCTTTTTTGTAGTTAAACTTCCCGGTTCACACTCTGTTCAACCAAACCCATAATCCAGGTTAATCTGTTTTTTTTAAAGCGACAGCCACATCACTTCCTGTGGAAGATACCATTTTGGTGTGATGTCAGAGGGGGAGGGGATTTGGAAAAATTTGTTTTTGCTATTTAATTAGTTGTTAAACTCTTTCTCTGTTAATGGTTGTTGTTTTACCTATTTGGAAGGTTTTAGTGTTGTGTTGGGTGTTTATATTTTTTAATTTGATCATTACAACCTAAAACGTTTGTACATAGTTGGTAGGCTCTATAGGTGGGGCTTCAGCCTATAAATAGGCGTGATGGCTGAAAGGATTTCAGTTCTGATTGTGAACTCTAATACTGAGCAGGGTTGCAAACTTGGGCCATCTGGTTTAGCCAAAATTAGCACGTTGTTGCTGCTTTCTTTTCTTTTGTACAGTTTTTGTTTATTTTTGTTTTCTCCTGCACTGTAAATATTTTAGCACCTTCCAATAAAACACCATTTTTTGGATTCTGCATCAACTTTTTGTACAGCACGTCATTTCCTTTTTCCACTCCAACTGGTTGGCCTCCCTACATAATCTTTTTCAACATTAAAAATGTCTTTACTGTCACTTTTGCTCAATTTAATGCATCCTTGCTGAATTAAAACATTAATTTCTTATTAAATTTGCCAGACTTAACAGTTACGTGTGTACATACAGTTGTGTATATAGATAAACACAAATGTTATGAACTTGATATTTAATTAAAAATGGACAAGACTGTGACTCTGCAGTATAAGAGGTAATAGAACACATTTCTGGTTTGCTGTTGACGCAGGGGTATTTGAATCTTACTGCTGGGGTACAAAAGCCAAAAATGTTTTTCATAGAGTCACACTATGCATGATGTGCATTTAATCTGTATATTACTATGGTAACTTTGGCCGTTCGACAAGGATCAAACAAGTGCAAACCAATTTTACTGTGTGTTCCTTCCCCACCTAGAAACAGTATTACCAGCACACAGTAAGGAAATCTATGATGAGGAAGTAAGTGATTCATTGTGCTCTTACGTTTTGGAATCCACCTTTATTTTCACCCCTCGCTCCTCTGTTTCCTGAAGCAGCAGAGAGATCACCATGGCAACTGGGCCCGCTGTGTGTCCTGGGGTTCCGGTCTCCGTACCGATGGTCATAAGCAGGGACAACAGCTCCTCTAGATACGGAGACTTCACCTCCATGAGGCCCTGCAACACTAAGGCACACAAGGTTTTTGTTTTATAATGCCTTCACTCTTGTGAAACACACACAGGTCCAAAAAATGAAAAACAAACCATCGCAGCCAATACCACATTGCAAAAATAAGAACTACCACACGCTTTGCTTATGAGTAATCCTGTCTGCTAGGCCTCCAGCCCCACCACACTAGCTTTCATAAAGATGCAAGTCAACCCTTGCCGTTGGAGCCGTCGCTGGACGTAAACAAGCCCTGGAGTGGATGTGTGGCCCTGTGTGTGTGTGAGGTTGTTTTTTGTTTTGGTGAGGTTCAGAGCGGAATGTTAAAATATAAAGAGAAACACATTAAGGACAGCGGCGGTGATGCTGGCGCATGAGTCAAATGCTGCCCCTCCGGAGAGACTGACTAATGTTGGCAACCACTCCAACACCAACACACAGACCGTAACTGCCTTTGGAGAGCTGACTTACACTTCCCTCCTCGCCTGTTGGCCTTACGTTCGCCACAAACATCTCACCAGTTCAAAAATATTTTTCTAATGCATACATTGTTGTAAGAGTACACCCCACGTGGTTCCTAGACAAGCTATAATTAAAGTTAATAACATCATACACAGATAAGTGCTGTGTAATATAGGCCACACAACACATTCAAGGGGTTACATCATACTGTTGTATTTGATTTTTTCCCCCCCTGATGTCCACTTAAAATGTTAGTTAAGTTTTTCTGAGCCACAAACAGTCATGATTTAGTTGCTTATAACTATTTACCATACGCCCCCCTCTTTGATCCTTAGGCCTATTTCACACATCTTGTGTAAGCAATGTAACCTGGCAGTTGACACATAACAAGTTTTGGAACTTATGATAATTGATAAAGATGATGAATGTTGCCAAACATTGAGTGACTGCTTAAGGGACAGTGCATATTTTAAGTGCAGAGTTGCAGGTGCTACTCCACACAAGGTTGGTTGAACTCTCCCACATTTAGTCCTATTGCTAGTTTTTGAAAATTTAGGAATAATAACATCCATCTATTACACTTCCACTGAATAAAGATCTTTGACATGTAAATTCATGTTAACTTTGAAAAGAGTAATTTTTGCGACTAGGTAAACAAAAAAAAGTTGTGTGAACACTTGGTCAACATTAAGTGAAAATTCACCTTATCTATTTTCTGCATGCATGTTATTGATCTTATTGTGAAGTTCATCTTTGTTGTATTTTTACCTTTTTGTGACCTTGGCTTGTCTTGGCATCATCTCGATCTTCTAATGAAACATTAGACTTCTCTGGTGATGTATACAGAACTTCTCTGATAATTCAGTCTGCCACCCCTTTCTTACAATCAACTGCAAGCTCACATTCAGATCTGCCTCCATCCAATCAACAACTGATGGACTGAATCAAGTCCCGCTTTTTTTTTTTTTTACTTCAGATAATCCGTTTCACTCAGATGTACATCACAATATGGAAGAAAAGATTTGTTGCTACTTCTGTTTCATCTCGACTTCATTTTGAGAGTATATTTTAGGTGGTGAGCAGCAGGTGCTACACACAGCCAGAAACAGCACAAGGTTTGTTAAACTCTCTTTTAAGTCTTATCACTAGTTCTTCATATATTTAGGAATATAATCTACATCTAACTTATTTCCTCTACATTACCTCATGACTGAGAAGGCCCAGCTTAAGAACACAGAATATGCCTCTTTGATGTGTAAATATGGGCAGTCATGTGTGAAAGAGTCATTTCAGCATTGTTTCAATAAATGCTCTTTTTAGACTAGGGAGGAAGCTTTGATTTCCAAAATGTATAGTATGCTTTCAAAATAAAATGAACTCTTATTTTAAAAGATCAAGGACAGTTTGATTCCCCATGATGTTACCCTTTAAAGGGGTCCTATTATGCTTTTTCACTTTTTACATTTTAGTCATGGCGCTGCGCTTCTCGTCCGGTGCGCGACCGCCTGAAACGCTATTTTTTTCACCTCCGTGCCCAAACGTCTTTGTTTGGGCTTCCGAAAGCGGATG
>NW_015634463.1:481817-481975 GCF_001515625.1 Sinocyclocheilus rhinocerous
GAGACGACGAAGAAGAAGAGCTGCTGCAGAGTTAGTGCATCAGAGAAAACGAAGAAGAGGAGCTTCTGTGCTGTAGCTTCAAATTTTCGGCATGTCTATAACAATTCTTACAAGTACAACACGACGTAGCTGGGCGCCGCGGACAGACGCCGAACGGC
>NW_015634463.1:482007-495098 GCF_001515625.1 Sinocyclocheilus rhinocerous
GTACTGCTTTAAATACCTTTTCGTATGAGTTCAGGTTCAGCGTTGCATTTTTCTCCAGCTCTCAAAGAGGCAAAAATGCCCCTCACTGCCACTTCAGAGTCCCGTCTGTATGCCAGAGCTTCAGCCAAATGGAGAAATCCAGTACGAACTGATGACACAGGACACAGTCAATACACCTGCAGAGCATGCTAGGACTAAAACTGTTCTACCGACTGCTGATTCAGCTAGTTCTGTGCTGTCAGTTTGAATATGTGCTTGCAAACATGACCCGCACAGCTAAGATTCAGGATTAGGAGCCACTCACCATCTGTGATGCGATGTTTGTGAGAGTACTGAGCTGCCAGAGATTTCAGGAGGCTGTGGAGTGGCCCTGTCTCTGCCGCCGAGTTTTCCAACCACGTCAACATCTGCACAACGGCGTTGAAGAACAGTGACGAGAAGCCAACATCTTGAGAGACCAAACGCTAGAGGAGAAAACGTGAATTTGAGTGAGCAAGCAAAAGGAAGCACCAGTGATGATATTGAGTATGTAGGTATGCATTGGTTATGTGCCTGGTAAAGATGGAGTTGGCGCAGTAGAGGGCAGGAGATCGTATGGCTGTGGTGCATTGCCATGACCAGGGCTCCAGCGTGGGTAGAGTTTAGAAGGGCTGCAAAGGCTTGTAGGAGTCGCCCGGTGGCACCACCCTGGTGGATGTGACCCTGTCGTGCCCGCAGCACCTCTTGAGCCAGGGTCTGCTGCAGAGCTAATGACAATGGCCGGACCGGGGGCGGCGGCCAGCGCGGATCCACCTTCAGAGGGAAGAGCTACATGGAGAAAAGAGAATTCAGCAAAATCATTTTCCAAGTTACCATCATTTAAATATAATATTTTTGCTCTTTATTTGATAGGTACACTAAGACTGTACCAATTCAGTTAATATTATGGTATGCTTGTTTTTATGATATAATATTTATGATACAATTAGTATTAATTATATTTGTAATTATTTTTAATGTATTATTTTATTTACATTAACTCATTCATCACTAGAGTTTAATTAATGAAGAAGAGGGTTGTCTACATAATTGCAAACTCTGAAACAAAAATTTGTCAGTGTCAGTCAGTGACGCTTTGAAGGGTCGTGAAACAGATTAAAAGGCCCAATATTCTTCTAGGAAAATCAAACAATGAAGGAGTGTGACAATTTCGAACAAAGTCTCGCCAAAACAAAGGTGTTTTGGCGTTTAAGTGGTTTAAAACAGCTTGTCAGTGCAAACTTTCCTGGAACATGACAAATCAGTGAGTGACATTTGTTCCTGCACATCAAGCATGGTTGAGCTTCCGTTTACCATATTTGAGCTCTATGTATGTGCACTAATCAATGTTAGTATATGAATAAATGGATGAATAATGGATTATACCACTCTGTTCATATGAATTACTTTTACAATGTATTTATCAACTTTTTGAAACGTCAAATTTTTATTGGAATGGACTTTCAGTGGAGGGATAGAAATCTCTGAGGTTTCATTAAAATATCTTCATTTGTGTTTCAAAGATGAAGGAAAGTTTTATGGGTTTGGAATGACAAGAGTGAGCAAATGACAGAATTAAAATTTTTGGTTGAACTTTTCCTTTAAATGGATCTAGTGTTTCTTACTAATTTTACATGGTTTTAATCACAATCCAATAACGTGAATACTGTGATGCATTACGATGTATTCAATTATGACATTACCCAGCCTTAGTAGAGAGTGATCAGGACGACACACTGCATGCCAACCAGAGACTGACAATGTCAGAAGCACATGCAATAACTGTTGTGCCACACCTCTGACAAGATATTAATACAACCATTACAGAATTAAATCTTGGCAGAAGAAAGAATTCCTCTAATAAAGCATTTCAATGTGAGATGTTGCACCTGCAGTAGAATCCCAGCGAGATCATCCTCTGGGCCGATCACTGGCACCTGACTCACTGCTCTCATCTTCACAGAGCCATGGGGCGTTTCAACAGTAACCTTAGCCCTGCTCACCTCTGAGCTGTCTGTAACACATCAGATCAGCAAAGGACTCATTAGTACAGAAATTTAATCACTCTGTGCAACTCAAACTGAGTAAAACAGCACTATTAATCAGTGCTGACAGAACCCCCAGTGTAAGGCATTAGATCCTAACCTCTGTGCGGAGGAAGTGAAGTACTGAGTAAACTGTGAAATGTGTGTCCACCCGTGGCTCCTCTCTCATGCTGTACCTCCACTAGATGAGCCATGTAGTCTAACAGGTAGAAACATCCATGATATTAGCATCATTTTACACACACCAAATCATGGGAGAACAGAGTATTTCAAATGAAAGACCCTCACTTTTGTCCATGATATTCTGTTCCAGTGTTTGAGGATCGTGAGACACGGCCTGGTCCAGATACTGTAGCAGTTTGCTCATGCTGGAGACGGGGATCCCAAAGGACTGGACGAACAACAGCAGCTGCTGGGGCTCCAGATCCTGTAGGGCTGTGAATGAAAAAAAACAAAACAAAAAAACACATTAGCTCACCTACACTACAGTTACAAGTTTGAAGTCACTAAGATTTTTTTAATGAAAGTAATACTTGTATTCAGCAAGGACGTATTAAAACAATCAAAAAATGACAGTAAAGACATTTATAATGTTACAAAAGATTTATATTTTTCAATACAAAAATATTAAGCTGCACAACTGCTTTCAGCATCGTTAATAATAAGAAATGTTTTTTTTTTAACAGCAAATCAGCATATTAGAATGATTTCTGAAGGATCATGTGACACTGAAAACTGTGCTGAAAAATTAAAAATGAGCTTTAACCGTATTTTTAAGTAAATAAATGCAGGCTTGGTGAGCATAAGACACTTCTTACAGACACTAAACTTTTAAATGGTAGTGTATATTGCCCCTTATTTGTAAATACAAGTTATTAATACCTGCATCAACCAATCGGGCGACTTCAGATCGGATCATTCTTAATTTCAGCCAATCAGGCAACAGAAGGGCTTCCTCTGATGTGTCAACCAGGAATGCAGTGGGAAGGGGCTTTTTATCAGGAAACCAGATATCCAGCAGTTTGTAGAACTCACAACACTGCAACAGAGGAGATACTCACCTTTGGGAGGTCCCAGTGTGAGCAGGATGACCATAGCATGGACCACTAGGATGTGCATGGTGGCTGTTTCTCCTGTAGTCCATCGCAGGAACACTTGATCCTGAGACTCCGACTGTGAGATTTAAAATTTGGTCTTTATCCATGTGCACAAGCAGTAATTACGGAATTTTCAATTATATGTTCCTTAGTACCCAGCTATAGAGGTCCTCTCCCTCTTTTGTCTTCCTCATACGACGGATATAGCTGGAGAAAATGGAGATAAGAGCGGAGAGAACTGCATCAGACTCAGGCCTGCAGGAGTGCTTGGAAAAGAGGGAGTTCATTATAGTGGAGCGTTCCACTATCAGACGAGCCACATCCTGAGAAGACATGAAACACAAGACAGGAGAGAAGAGAAAGGTTAGACTACAGCTTATTTCAGACAAATAAAAAGCTGTAGATTTAGACTAACCAAGGCCAGGTCATTGTGGAGTGACTGTTCTTCCACTGGTGCATGCTGGGAAAGGTAAATCAGGTATGCGCTGATGGTCTGAGGATCAGTTTCTAAGTGAATGGCCTAAATTGGAAAAACCACACAAACACAATAAGCTGAGCAAGTTGCAGATATTGATAATCTTGTACTTGTGTAGGAGGACTGACCTGCTGTAAGGCGCTGGACGTCAAGCCTCTTACACTATCAAACAGAGGTAGTTTGGGGAGGTCCTGAAGGAGCCACTGGTAGCCTGGCAGTAACTCGGCATCTCTGGAGTCCTCCTCCATGAGCTGATCCCTCTCCTCTCCATCTTTTAATGCTCCCTCAGTCAGCACCAGAGACAAACCCTGATACACACATCACGACAACCATCTTTTAAACGGTCTAAATGAATCAAGCACTGGTGGATGGTTAATTAACTCCGCACCTTCATGGCCAGTACTCTAGAGGCCACCTGAGAAGAACTGAGACGGCGGAGGAAGTAGTCCAAGACTTCACATGTGGTCTGTTCATCAGCCTTAGGACCCAGCAGCAGGTCCTGGAGCCGCCCAAGAAGCTGCCTCTGTTTCTGCTGCCTCTGACAGAGAAAGACGAGGAGAAAAAACACAGTAAAAACAGTAGTATTGTGAAATATTATTACAATTTAAAATCACTGTTAATTTTTTTATATTTAAAAATGTAATTTATTTCTGTGATGCAAAGCTGAATTTTCAGCATCATTACTCCAGTCTTCAGTGTCACATGATCCTTCAGAAATCATGCTAAAATGCTGATTTGCTGCTCAAGAAACATTTCTTATTATTTTCAATGTTGAAAATAGTTGTGCTGCATAATATTTTTGTGCAAACTAAAACATTTTTTTCACGATTCTTTAATGAACAGAAACTTTGTAATATTAGAAATGTCTTTACTGTAACTTTTGATCAGTTTAATGCATCCTTGCTGCAATAAAAGTATTTCTCTAATCTTACTGACCCCAAACTTTTGAACAGCAGTGTACCTTTAACTGCTCTATTTTATTTTATCATAATATACATGTATTTTTATTTATCATATTTATTTATGTTTGCATATTTCGCATTTTGGACCACCCTAACAAATCAATGTGTAAATTACTTCAATAAGGATTGGAAAAAAGGGTAATGTAAAACTAAACTTTGGTTTAAGATTACTTGACTAACATTACAAGATGACTTCAGGGAAAAAAAAGAAAAGAAAATTAAAAGACAACAGCAATGTGCGGTCAAGGCTGAGCTTTACCTGTCTTTTCTTCACTCGCTGCTCTTTGCTCTCTCCTTCCTCCTCATCATCAATGGAGGAGGCGTCATCAGCAGCATCGTGGAGGAGGAATTCACAGAGGCACTGAACGGGCAGCACATCCAAGGACCCTTCACTGGACTGGACGAGATCAGCCAGCCATGGCATAGACTGAGAGGAGGCCTGGATGGGGGAAAAAACATGACATTTAGAAAGTCCCTTAAACATGGCTCTTTATAAAGCACAGCTCCCCAAGTACATAAGAGTGTTTACTTGTCTCTGGATAATATTGAGTAGGAAGTCAGGGTTGCGGCTGCGGCAGAGCAGATGGCCCAGGCGCAAAGACTGGTTCAGACTCTTTACTTGATCCAGGACAAGAGGCGGTGGCTTACGAGGGGGTCCCCTGAGCATAGAATGAAAGACTGGGTCAGTGTATCTGTAAAAACATCCTAATCTAGTTGTCTAATAAACCTGGCATTAAATATTGTTACAAATGTATAAATGTAAATGTATACGGTGGTTTATCACCACAGTGACAAACAGGAAGTCATACTTTGGGTCCAGGCTGGTGAGCTGGGACAGCAGGAGGCTGTTGTTTTCTGTTATGGTCTGTTTGGTGGAGGCAGCTGCCAAGTGGCTCTCAAAGGCCAGGATCTCCTGCCTCTCCTTCTGAGAGATCTGCAGCTCTCTGTTGATCATCTCGGTTTTGGTCTCCTCATCAGCCACCGTGCATGGAGGGTAAGAGTAGTTGCTGAGGAGAGAGCAAAAGAAAAGTGTCAGGTGCTGAAACATCCATAAAACCACATTTCAACACAATATGCAGAACACTTACTTTGTCATAACCATCTCCATGAGCATTTTCAGAGTGGGGTAACCATCCCATGCTGCCAAACCTGAAACCATCGGTGACAGCGATATAATGGCGTTCTAATGAGATGTTATTATTAAATGCAAGTATTGCATCATATCTGGCCTCACCAATTTTCTGTGGGTTGAATGCTGCCACCACAAGCAGCAGCAGCCAGGCCTTCCAGTAAAGAGTTGATATGGCAAGATTTGGAGGTTGATAGCTAAAATTGAACATTTAATAAAGCATTTCTCCTCTTGAAGGAATAAACAGCCCACAAATAGAGTACTGGATGCCAGGAGTAGACAGACCACAATGTAGCTTAAACTTTCAATGCAAATAGTCCATGGCACCCAGTAATTATTTGGCAATATAAAGCTGATGAATCACTGCATAATAAAACTGAAGTGAAAAAACAGCAGGGAATAAACTTGGTGAAAGGTAAAGGCCGTACCCTGCAGGCAGCTGGATGTTCTCTGGGTGATGATAAGTACAAAGGTTCAGCACAGCATCAATTAGTTGGATCCTCTCGACTCGCAACACTTCCAAGTCTACAGTTGATGAGGTGGGAAGACAAATATCACCAAACAACCAGTTTTGAAAACTTCTAAAAGGTCTTTGAAAAGACCACTTTTAAAAAGTTATGAGCTATTTTTAATTAT
Organism: Sinocyclocheilus rhinocerous; assembly: GCF_001515625.1. Classification (NCBI taxonomy): domain Eukaryota; kingdom Metazoa; phylum Chordata; class Actinopteri; order Cypriniformes; family Cyprinidae; genus Sinocyclocheilus; species Sinocyclocheilus rhinocerous. Next base: position 488,370 of record NW_015634463.1, read on the forward strand.
TAAAATATGCGTCTTTTACTAATACCTCTATCCAGGAGCGCTGTCTTACCATCAGACTGAACTCCTGCAGCTCTCTTCACCAGGTGATCAGCCAGCTCCATGGCATCAGCTGGGCCCAGGGGCAGATCACGAGAGAGACCGATCACCAAGATGCGCATCAGCGTGTCCTCTAACAGAGGAACCTCAGAGCACAGCCGGAGAAAGAAACTAACAAACAAGAGAGATGCATTAACATCTATTAATTGAATGTACTAACAACTATTCTTTCTGTAAGATGTTCAAGCAGAGATTCTCACTTTCGGTCACTCTCAGGTGGCCAGTTGTCCCATTTGTAATACGTCTCAGGCTGCTCTGTGAAAAGCACTTTGTGTAGACTGTTGAAACACAATTAAACAATCAGTAAAATAACAATATGCTATATGTAAATGTGTTTACATTTCAGACAAGAGCTAGATTAATTTTAAGGGTCCAACAAGAGTGTTAAATGGTCAGGAAATATCAAATAAATTGTTTTTGGTGCAATGTATCACTTTAAATGAAAAATTATGATAAATATTAGCCCTATAGTGTTATTTTAGCAGTATTTATAGTATTATACGTATTAAACATATTTCATGTATGTTTTATGTTTGTTTGTTTTTTTACATTTATGTTTTTTTATCTATTTTGGTATATATGTTTTATATACATGTTTTTCATTTATATTTTATTTTATTTCAGATTTATTATATTTACTGAATATTTTTAATAGTTTTAGTTAACAATAATAACACTGGTCCTACATCCAGCTGATTCATCATACCAGTGCACATAGTCTTTAGGTCCCACTTTACTGATGGTGGGAACCACAGAGTGCAGCCACCACACAGCATCTCTCTGGATGGCAGCAATCTGGTTCTGAAAGGACCTCAGCCCCTCCAGATCTGAAATACATATGCATCCTCATTAGCATAAAGTTTTGAATGTTGGGTATGTGAGGCAAAAGGAGTATAAAACATCTTACTCTTCTTCTCTCCTTTGTCCCAAGCAATGCCAGCCTCTTTGACCTGAGCCGTGATCCCAAGCATCATGGACACTGTCAAGAGATCTGTCACTTGAATGACAAAACGCTCCTGAGATGGAAACAAAAAATTATGTATAGGCAAAACATCAAAACTGATGTTGTTTTCATAAGTACACATAGTAAATACAGCAATATAGTCCTCACTTTAAACTCCATGTCCACATAACTGGCCTCTTTCCTTTCCTGCATGAGGCCTAAACAGAAGGACTGGAAGTTGATCTCGTGTTTGGTCTGTTTAATGATTTCCCTGAGCAAAGCTTTTGAATGTTGGGTATGTGAGGCAAAAGGAGTATAAAACATCTTACTCTTCTTCTCTCCTTTGTCCCAAGCAATGCCAGCCTCTTTGACCTGAGCCGTGATCCCAAGCATCATGGACACTGTCAAGAGATCTGTCACTTGAATGACAAAACGCTCCTGAGATGGAAACAAAAAATTATGTATAGGCAAAACATCAAAACAGATGTTGTTTTCATAAGTACACATAGTAAATACAGCAATATAGTCCTCACTTTAAACTCCATGTCCACATAACTGGCCTCTTTCCTTTCCTGCATGAGGCCTAAACAGAAGGACTGGAAGTTGATCTCGTGTTTGGTCTGTTTAATGATTTCCCTGAGCAAAGCGCGTGAGGCCCGGAGGTAGTCGTCCTTATTGGTCAGCAGATCCTGGAACACCAAGGCCAGAAACTAGGGACAAAACAAAACAAGGCGCAAAAGAAATGTTATTCAATTTCTTGAGTCCCTCCTTCATGTCCATACCATAAGTGGTGCATGTCAGAATATGATACTTTTGAAAACAAGTATTGGCAAGAGCTACAGTGATACCTTCTTTAAATAGCAACAGTAATTTATAAATGTACATGAAGCCAACAAGGTTGGTTGAAAAGTCACCTTGGGTGCCTGCTCTGGGCTATGTTGCAAAACTGTATGGAGCACTTGCATATTATTGGGATTTCTGGCATTTGACAGCTCGTTAAAGATCACAAACTTCACCATGGTGCCCAGATTATCTCGGTGTGCATTCAAAAGCTCCCTGCAGAACATGAGAAACATGAAAAAATACATTAAAAAAGCTTTACAGTACTGACTTATAATTAATTATCTATAGAGAGTATAAACTGAGATTTCAGGTCTGAAGGTATAATGCCGACCTGACACACAGCATGTAGTGGTTGAGGAGAACTTTAGGTTTGAGGCGGATCTTGATGAGGTTCGAGATGACCTCCATGTCGTCTGAGCCGTGTGTATTACAGTTCATGCACAAAGACATCAGAAGATCCTGTGCTGGCCGAGTCAGCTGGAGAATCACCAAACAAAAACAAACCTTTAGGTATGTGGTTTCATACTCTCAGACAATGAGAGTATGTCTCATTCCTCTTTTTTGTCAACATTTTTGTACCTTAGGGTTCTGTAACCACATCTCAAGTCTCTGCACGGCCATCAGTCGGACCTCTTTATAACCACAGGTGGCCGTGAGAAGGCGCAGAAGGTTCCTGGACACGTTATCCATGGGCTGGCGACGGTTCAGCTGGTCCCTCAAAACGTCCAAGACATACTCCTCCACACTTTCAGCCAGCTCCTCATACCTGAAGCCAGAGAAGATAAAGGTTACACAGAGCAAACGCTTTGTAACAGGTTTGTAAAATGATTCTGATAAATACCCGAGCATACCAAAATTACTGTACCAATGAAAATTTACTATTCTCAACACCAATTTCGATACCACAGCAAAAACTAATAGGCTACTTAAGACACTCATTTGTATATATAAAAAATAAAACTATATACATTATCGTTACATATACACTACTGTTCAAATGTTTGGGATTTGTAAGATGTTTTTTTATTTTATTTTTTAATTTTGAAAGAAGTCTCTTATACTCAACCAAGGAATTTAATGGATCAAATATACAGTAAAAATGTAAAAATAATATGCTGATTTGCTGCTCAAGAAACGATTCTTATTATTATCAATGTTGAAAACAGTTGTGCTTCTTGGGCCCTGTCCACACGAACGCGGTTATTTATAACCCCAGCTTTTTCTACGTGGTTAGGCCGTTCGTCCACACGCAAACGCAGCACCAGTTCACTGAAACCGAACATTTTTGAAAACGCCTGCCAGGGTGAAGATTTTCAAAAACTCCGGTGTTATCGTGTAGACAGTGAAACCGGAGTTTTTGGCTTGTGACGTCGGCGCCTGCGCGGTTATCTCCGCCTACTGGAGACTTTTTCAGGCTTCTGATTGGCCAACATGGCTTTACGGTTGAGATTATATCGCCACCTGTTGGTTTGGCATGCTCTTGACAGTGCTTCATAGCATGCGTTTGCGTTTTCATGTGGACAGAGATTTTTTTTTTAAACGGAAGAAGGAAAAACTCAGTTTATAAAAATACCCGTGTACGTGTGGACATGGCCTTACTATTTTTGTGGAAATCATGATACCTTGTTTTTCAGGATTTTTTGATGAAAAGAAAGTTCAAAAGAACAGCATTTACATTTACATGAAAAAATACATTAAAAAAGCATTTAGGCTTTACAGTACTGACTTATAATTAATTATCTATAGAGAGTATAAACTGAGATTTCAGGTCTGAAGGTATAATGCCGACCTGACACACAGCATGTAGTGGTTGAGGAGAACTTTAGGTTTGAGGCGGATCTTGATGAGGTTCGAGATGACCTCCATGTCGTCTGAGCCGTGTGTATTACAGTTCATGCACAAAGACATCAGAAGATCCTGTGCTGGCCGAGTCAGCTGGAGAATGACCAAACAAAAACAAACCTTTAGATATGTGGTTTCATACTCTCAGACAATGACGCTTCCTCTCTTTTGTCCATGTTTTTGTACCTTAGGATTCTGTAACCACATCTCAAGTCTCTGCACGGCCATCAGTCGGACCTCTTTATAACCACAGGTGGCCGTGAGAAGGCGCAGAAGGTTCCTGGACACGTTATCCATGGGCTGGCGACGGTTCAGCTGGTCCCTCAAAACGTCCAAGACATACTCCTCCACACTTTCAGCCAGCTCCTCATACCTGAAGCCAGAGAAGATAAAGGTTACACAGAGCAAACGCTTTGTAACAGGTTTGTAAAATGATTCTGATAAATACCCGAGCATACCAAAATTACTGTACCAATGAAAATTTACTATTCTCAACACCAATTTCGATACCACAGCAAAAACTAATAGGCTACTTAAGACACTCATTTGTATATATAAAAAATAAAACTATATACATTATCGTTACATATACACTACTGTTCAAATGTTTGGGATTTGTAAGATGTTTTTTTATTTTATTTTTTAATTTTGAAAGAAGTCTCTTATACTCAACCAAGGAATTTAATGGATCAAATATACAGTAAAAATGTAAAAATAATATGCTGATTTGCTGCTCAAGAAACGATTCTTATTATTATCAATGTTGAAAACAGTTGTGCTTCTTGGGCCCTGTCCACACGAACGCGGTTATTTATAACCCCAGCTTTTTCTACGTGGTTAGGCCGTTCGTCCACACGCAAACGCAGCACCAGTTCACTGAAACCGAACATTTTTGAAAACGCCTGCCAGGGTGAAGATTTTCAAAAACTCCGGTGTTATCGTGTAGACAGTGAAACCGGAGTTTTTGGCTTGTGACGTCGGCGCCTGCGCGGTTATCTCCGCCTACTGGAGACTTTTTCAGGCTTCTGATTGGCCAACATGGCTTTACGGTTGAGATTATATCGCCACCTGTTGGTTTGGCATGCTCTTGACAGTGCTTCATAGCATGCGTTTGCGTTTTCATGTGGACAGAGATTTTTTTTTTAAACGGAAGAAGGAAAAACTCAGTTTATAAAAATACCCGTGTACGTGTGGACATGGCCTTACTATTTTTGTGGAAATCATGATACCTTGTTTTTCAGGATTTTTTGATGAAAAGAAAGTTCAAAAGAACAGCATTTACATTTACATTTAATAATTTAGCAGACGCTTTTATCCAAAGCGACTTACAAATGAGGAGAGCAATAGAAGCCAACAATAGGGCAACAGTAGAAGTGCTGTGACAAGTCTCAGTTAGTCTAGCACAGTACACATAGCAAGGTGTTTATTTATTTATTTATTTGTATTTTCAATTTTAAATAAATTAGAGAGAATAGAATAGAATAGAATAGAATAGAATAGGAAAAGTGCTAGTATTAATTGGTCCGGTGCTGGCATTGAGTTGAAATAGAAAACTTTCGCAAAACAATGTAAAAGTCTTTACTGTCAGTTTTTGTCAATTTAAGGCATCACTGCTGAATAAAAATAATTATTTATTTATTTAAAAAAATTAAAAATATCTTACAGACACCAAACTTTTGAATGGTGAAAATATTTTAACAGTAAAAACAATTCATTGACGCATGCAAGCATTTCTCAATTTCGAAATATTACATCTAGTTTTTTATGTAATAATTAATTGCATGTAATTAATTTATTCACTTCATATCATTAAAAACTGGCACATCTTCTTGAATATATGCACTTCCCTACCTGGGCATGTCCTGTCCATCATCCTCTGGACTCAGTTTCTCTTCAGCGATTAAAAGCTCAGTCTGACCTTCATCCTCATCTGGAGTGGAAGGATGAGGGCTGTTCCCTAAAATACAGTATTTTGTGTCAATTCTTCTCAATTTTACTAACATATACATTTCCGTCCATGACTGAGAAAAGTCTTGGACCACCAACCAGCACTGAGGTCGCCCCCTGATCTCCCTGTTTCCGTCTGGAGCAGCATACTCTTGGGTGGCATCTTGGTTGTGAAGGCAGTCTGGATGTTATCAACAAAAGTTTTACAGTGCGAGCTGTCCACCCAGATACGCTCACCGAGAGAGTCCTCAATGTAGACCTGGGAAACCCCACAATGACTGTGTATCAGTACCATGATTACTGTGAGATAAGAAAGCTGGACAGCTTGATCACTTACTTTGACAAATATCTCAGGCCAGTTTTCATCTTCCTCATAGGCAGCCATCAATAGGTTACAGGCCAGCACAGACACCAGGTTGTTCCCCTTGGCCTTAAAGTTGATTGAGGCGTCACGGCGGAGCAAACTGCAGAGAGCCTGAATAAAGACATTTAACACAATAAGTTTAGTCACCAGCAGCAACAGGAAATTACAGTACTGTAGCACATGTGATTCTATCTACCTCTATCACACCCTCTGTTGCAAAGACATTGGGCTTGATTTTGGCGAGAAACATGAGGCTGAGGTATAGCGTCATGTCGGGCTTGGCTCGGTTCATCTTCAGTTGTTTGACAGCCCCACATAGCACACCCTCAATGCGGTCATCATTACCCTCTGCCTCCGCTGCCTCAATCTCATCCAGAAGCACAGCAGGAGACACTGAAAAACAATCAATCACATGCTGTGTGAATGTACACTGTGAATAAAAACAAGGTCTATGAAAATATGAACACTGGATTGGACTACGAATGTCTAGAGCAGGGCTGTCCAAACTCGGTCCTGGAGGGCCGGTGTCCTGCAGAGTTTAGCTCCAACCCTAATTAACCACACCTGAACCAGCTAATCAAGCTCTTACTAGGCATAGAAACTTTCAGTCAGGTGTGTTGAGGCAAGTTGGAGCTAAACTCTGCAGGACACCGGCCCTCCAGGACCGAGTTTGGACAGCCCTGCTCTAGACATT
>NW_015634463.1:512032-533006 GCF_001515625.1 Sinocyclocheilus rhinocerous
AGGTTGTTCCCCTTGGCCTTAAAGTTGATTGAGGCGTCACGGCGGAGCAAACTGCAGAGAGCCTGAATAAAGACATTTAACACAATAAGTTTAGTCACCAGCAGCAACAGGAAATTACAGTACTGTAGCACATGTGATTCTATCTACCTCTATCACACCCTCTGTTGCAAAGACATTGGGCTTGATTTTGGCGAGAAACATGAGGCTGAGGTATAGCGTCATGTCGGGCTTGGCTCGGTTCATCTTCAGTTGTTTGACAGCCCCACATAGCACACCCTCAATGCGGTCATCATTACCCTCTGCCTCCGCTGCCTCAATCTCATCCAGAAGCACAGCAGGAGACACTGAAAAACAATCAATCACATGCTGTGTGAATGTACACTGTGAATAAAAACAAGGTCTATGAAAATATGAACACTGGATTGGACTACAGATGTCTAAAAATAACACTTAAATACAAAAATAGTTGCTGTAAAATAGTCAAACACACTTCAAACGGGTCAAAATGCCAGTCTTGGAAACATACTATATGTAAATACTGTTACATTGTCTGAACTGCATGTAAACAGACAGAACAGAACCAAAAAAATGTTGACATTATTACAAAGCGCACTTTTAACAGCACTTTGACTTCTTTAACAAGCATTCAGAAAATAGACACTTTTTTCAAATGGGAATACTTGATACTGCTGTTTCATAAAAACTTGTTCTATTGCATGTAATATTTTTAATCTTTTCATTGTTCTTTCATTAAAAATGCTCTGAAAAAAAAAATTATGAAATAATGAAAAAGCAATATCTATTTAACTGAAAAAAATAAATAAATACTAGAATGCTACATGCCACTGTTTTAATTTGTTAAAGGGGTCCTATTATGCTTTTTCACTTTAGTACACCCCCAAATCAAAATCAAGACTTTGTAAAAGAGCATAATAGGACCCTTTAATATTTACACTTTACTTTAAAACCCTAAATTAGATATATGAAAGTTTTCTGAAATTAAAAATAAAAACGTTTGTTAATCTCACCTTCAATAGGAACTACAGATGGCTCTTTGATGGAGGGGGATATTGATCTTTTGTCAACAGCAGCTACCTCAGCGAGGCGTGAGAGGGCGCTGGGTGGAGTAGAAGAGTGCTTGGGCCGTTTGGAAAGACTGGACAGGCTGGAGGAAGAGGGAAGAGATGAAGACGCCTCTCTCTTGCGGTCTGGGGGCAAACCGGTGGATGCTGGCTTCAAGAGAGCTGGGTTTGCTTTCGGCTCACTGCTCTGACTCTTCGCTCCAAGAGCAATGAAATCTCCTGGAGGTGGGTGACCTGAGGGACATCACAGGAAGATAAAGATGTGTCCGAGAAGTATACAGAGTTCATTTCTTTGCCATAATCACAGCTAAAATCTTATCTTACCTGATGGTTTGGTGTTACTAGGGCGCCTAATGCTTGTTGGCTTTGGTCGATTCATTTTGACACAATTTCCAACTTATTGTAACTGTAAGAGACATAAACACCACAAGTTTGAATTACAGTAGAGGAATTACAATATCATCAAACCATACAAAAACTGCATTCAGGTAAACTATACAAGCTGCGTCGTTTGTTGATATGGCCTATTTGGAGCTGATAGCCTTGATATTGTAACACTAAGAACCGACTGACTAATTCATCATGCTGTGCAGTGTTGATAAAACGACATTTATTGCCTTTTATTACCTTTATGAGCCCTTATTTCAATGTCTTCTGTACTGTTTACAAGCTGTCGCTGGTCTTTGAGTCTTTAAAGGGTCATGAAACCCCAGATATTTTGGCAGGTAATGTATTACAAAAAAATCTAACATTAGCCGAAATGTAACAAAATACCATCTAGTGCTAACAGTCAAAAATATTTAATATACGGACATAGTAAGTACATAATATGAAGAAAATATTTATAAACTACCTCAGTTTATCAACGGCGCTGCTACATGATCTACTGTTTCTACTTCTGCTGCAGTGGGAGAGTTTCCAGGCACTGCGACAGCGCCATCTATAGCACTGGAGCCTGAATCAGCTATCAGGGGAAAAAATCATACGAGAGTAATATTAATAACATATTATAAATAATAGTTACATTAGGAACCATTTGGCACTCAGGACAAGTTAAGTTATTCTGCAACCCTAATCATTTGTAATTTCTTCTGTGTGTTAATGGATGTTTATCTTGAATCTTATTGATAAAGTCAGTAAATAAGTATATGTTGTGCATTTATTTATTTCATTTTAGGGCCATATCATTGACCCATAAGAGTTTTCAACCCTGACTTTAACAACCACAGACATGTAACATGTAAACAACCACATAATCGTATTACCTTTCGCTTAAACCACATACACTCAGGGTGATTAGATGTCTCAGGGTGGCACTGTTGCTATGAAGCGTTTGGGGACTACAAGGAATAATGTTTCCAAGAATCCTTACTTTGAAAATGATGTCAGACATGGAAACAGACATTACTGTGCCTGCCAGACAAAAGAAAACAGAACTTTCACCCAGAAAAGAACACCGCAGAGAGCACGCACTGTAAGGTACTCAGCAAAAACAACATGTGCTTGTAATCTGACCTCATCGGAGAAAATACACATATGTGCCTGGTTACAGTTGCTGTAAGTATTGTTGAAAACATACTTCTCTGACAGGAACAATGAATGGCTACTTCTGAAAGCCTTCCAGATATGAAATATGCATGCCACTTCTAAAAAGTTGCAAGTGGAACAAAATATTCCATGTGTTTCCCTAAACTACAAGGCAGATTTGCTGAGTATTTCAGTTGTGATGGATTTTTAAAAAAATATTCCCTAATTAACAATGTTTTGCCAAAGTCAAAATACAAGACTTATTACTTACCCATTTGCCACACCAAACTGCCCACTTGTTATATAAAGTGTTTTTCATATTAACCATATTTTTATGATGTCATTGGCACACTAGTCACTATTCCAAATATAAATCCATTGTCACGGGGGAAATTTAAAACCTGCAAAAATAAATTTGAAAAAAAAAAAGTGAGAAATTATCAGGATTCTTTATAGTATCAGAAATGATATACAATATGGGTAAAGTGCCATTCAAACATATTTTTAGTCTTGGAAGATTAGCGCAGGTCTGTCTAATGTTTGGCTTAAGCCGGCATGATCTTAAGAACTTGAGGATGTGTTTCCACTTAAAAGATTTCTCTTCTTTTTTTTTTTTTTTTACATCCACATGGTGGTTTCCCACAAGTCCCATAGGGATCCCACGAGAAGTAGAGGCAGTCCATCACTTCTTTTATGTTATTTGAGCTACATGTGTCTTTTTCTCTTTTGAGGTGTGTATATAGATGCTTTGCTTCCATAAGAATGCTCCAAAGATCAGGTTTGGGGTTTTTTTTTTTTTTGTAAAGTGATATTTTTCACCTTTCCGTGAGTATTTATAATGGACAGAGAATGATTTTCATCAAACTTTAATGATTAGTTTTTGAAATTACTTGAATTTTTAAGATATTTTACTTTATTTTAAAGATTTCTTAAAGGTTTTTAAATATTATGCTGTGCAATATGTTGTGAGAATATATACACACACAGACACTCATGCAAAGATTTAATGTGAACAAAAACCATGTTTTCAGCTTACGTTAAAACTCAATATACTGATCATAGAATAAATTAAATGCCACCCAGAATTCTGGGCATGAAAGAATCAAGGCGTCAGAAGCCCAAACATTGATATCAAACCCATATGCTTTCTCTGAGAGTGAATGTGTTTGTGTTGAGTCACTTACTGGTAAAGAAAGTGAGAGAATGACTGAGCTACAGCATATGGAGAACTAAACCTGCTATAAACAGTTAGGTCCACATAATTTAAGCATAAATAAATGAAAATGATATAAACAATCAATTAAATATGAATAAATCATTTCTTAAGTTACAGAATTGTATTCTGGTTTATCTTTTTATTCACTGTAAATAAGTAAAATGCACTATTATATTATATTATATTATTAGATTACATTAGATTACTTTGCATTTACCCCACAGCAGGGTTATTATAAAACTAAAACCATAAAACATTTTTGTTACTTTAAATAATGTAAAATGTAATTGAAATAAAATAAAGTATTTTTTTTTTTCAGATAGTTGCCAAAGCAACATTCCTTATTTTCTTTAGTTAATCTTGATGTATTAAAATCACTAAAACTGAAATAGAATAAATGAAAACTTTAAATATATAAAAAACTAATAAAAAATAACAAAACACAACAAAATTGCTAAAACGTTGAAATTAAAATGAAAACAGGAAAAAAAAAAACTGTAATAGTGTATCAATGATGCTAAAACAATGCCCCACAGACAACACAATGTTGTGCATATAAGAGCTACATTGTTTTAGATCTTATTATTCAAAAATCCATTGGTTATGAAAATATATGCATAAAATTAATCACATCATCTAGAATGGCTATCTCACTGTCACGTTCCCTTCCATGTGGAAGCAAATGAAATGTGAGCACAGAAGGTGTTTGCAACTGCTTCGTATGCTTATTTTCAACAACTGTAAAGCAGTTTTTATGACAGACAGAGGGCGCTTTGGATTCCCTTCACTGACGTGCAATACAGACGTTTTATATATATATATATATATATATATATAAACACTGCCATTACAGAAAGACCAAAGAAAGATGCAAATGGGAGTACGAGTTCTCATAACAGTCATGTCATACCACAGATATAGCCTATATTTAGGACACTGACGAACAAACTCGACCTTTTGTCAATGTCTACCTCAAGATCATTCCACAAAGTGCTAAAATAACTTTTCGCTGTACGTACACATAATTTGACACATAAATGCTCGATTATAGCGATAAATACAACAAACCTTCCCAAAGTATTCAGTTGCGTCTATTTCTGGCCTCCCCTGGTTTCCCGCCTGACTGACGTCAGCATAAAGTTATTTTCATGAATGGAGGGGGCGGTCACGAGGAGTCGGTGACGTCAGTGCTTGCGGAAGCACAGAGTGGAATGTTGATACATTGTTGTTGTTTTGTAGTTAATTTAGTTCAGGGAAACATTTCGCTTCGGTTGCAGGACGCGAGACAGGGCTCGACCTGTTGATTCCAGGACACTTCTCAGAGATTCTACGCACCGCCGACAGAGATTCCGCGTTCACAAGGTAAAGTGTGCGAGCTTTTCTGGGAGATGTTTTGAAATTCCTCTCGAAATTGCTGATGTTCTCACGATGACGGGATAAGTATTCAGCCTATCCGTAATATTTGTGTAGTCGATCGATGCGTAGCTTAATATATTCTTCTCTAAAATGATAAAGTTCAGTGAGGAATTGCATTTATTATGAAGATGAAACATAAGTAGTTATGTAATGGGTGAAATATTTGATTATAAAAACAAAAATGTATCGGTCTGGAATGGACACGTGTTAAAGGTTGCAACTTGGAATTGAGCCTACAAATACCTTTTGGGATTTTTTGCTTTTTTACTACTCTCACGACACCCTTTAATGTTGTGTAAATTGGAAGTTTGTTTTACTCGCATTTTAAACGGAATGCGTAAGTCTATCGTAGGCAGTGCATCTTTAACTAAGTAAACAAATGCGTCTTGTAACTTTTAAAACAATTTGGCGATACGATTCCAACTTTATTTAGTGTAAAACCTTTTACAGCGGGCATGTTTCAAAAGAATTAATGTTACGAGACTAGGAAATAACACGTGGTGGGGATTTAGGAATTCTGGGACAAAGGGCACATGTGCGGCGAGCACTATTGGCAGTTTTAAAGCGTCGAAATGACTGTTATAACGATCCAGACTCATCCGAGCCGCGCGGAAAGATTCGGTTTTCTCGCGCTCTTTAATCAACACGAGGGTTCAAGAATAGGGTGACGCTATGTCAGATTCTCAGTGCGCGGCGGCGTGAATACGCACTGTGATGAGTATTACATTTAAGCGTAAAGAATGCACTGTGCCTTCTATAAAATGCCCTTATGTTATCGTTGCGCAGTGCAAAAACAAGTGATAGTTTAAAATATAATATATCATAATAAAGGAGCACGTGTCACCTTCAACATGTCTACTAAAACCTAGGGCACTTTGTAGGACCTAATAACAAGCTAGTGATTGAATAGTCTCACAAGTTTGTATGAAGAGCACATATGGAATGGAATGTATATGAGTATGTGATGTGTAGGTGATTGGAAATATCTATGAACACATTGTTTAAGGATGATTGTGTCCACTCTATTCTGGCAGGTTAGCACTAGAGCAACGCCCTCACAGGAAAAATGAGTCATAACTGGATAATGTGATTCATGTCCACAATGGATGATAAAATAGCAGTTCTGAATCAATTTAATGTGATAAAACCACATTAAAGTGAAGTCCGTTCATTGCATTTAGAGGAATGCATGTCCAATGCTCAAACAGAGTATGTGTTGGTATGTAATGTGACAATGTAAGGACAATCAGGGTGGGAAACTAACTTTTTTGCCTATTAGTCACTGTGGACCATTGACTAAATAAAATAGCTGTATATATTTGATATATGCAAAGACATTTTAAGTGGACCAAAAATATATTCACATTATTCCACTTTAGTTAGGGTCTCAGTTAACTTTACATTCACGCTGTTCTTGTAATTCACCTTTAACCAAACACGTGTTATGTTGCTTTAGCTTTGTGTAGAACTTTGTACAGCCACAAATATTTGGAATTACGAAATGTTTCACGTCATTTTCGAGAGCTATGAATGTACACCGATAGAAGTGATCCAACTCAAGTAAATGTATTTAAAGTGCTTTTCATAATACACATTTGCTTGTAATAATAATACACAAAATTACACATTTAGCTAGACAGTATAGTTTACATTTGATAAACAATCGAGCAGTTCAGATTTGTTATATAGTTTATATATTGTGGCACAATGATAGTGTACTATGCAGATCAAATTGGATATACTTATAATAGTTGTAAGTTAGAGTTATTTATGTGTTATGCTGTGATATGGAGGTTTATGAATCTGTGAGGGGTTTTGTTATAATTAATTTATAATTTATATTTATATTTACCACACTGTGAGTTAATTACCTGAAGCACCTCTTAATATTCATTTAAAGTGTTTAGCCTATATGTAAGGCAAATCTTTCGGTTGTAAGGTATGGAAATTCATGTGTGGTAAATGGAAAGCCCTCACAGCATGCATGACGAACAGCAAGTCAGGCATGCACATTAAAAGCATGCCTTTCATCTGTTCCTCAAAATAAAATTGAATGTTTGCATCGTTGTTTTTTATGTAACCGCATTCGGAGACGTTCTACACGTCGGCCGCCACAGCGACTGGTAGATGAGCAAAAATATCTACCACTGTGTAAAACAGTATCCGCATTTGGCTGGTGACAGGTGTTAATTTCACACCCTGGAGAATATAAAAAGGCCACCATCCACTTGTGAGGGGCTGCTGTGTTCCAATCTGATAAATTGGCTTTATTTTTCCAGAGTCAGCAGAAGATCAGTTGTTGAGGCTGCTAGATCAGCACCAGTCATTGCCCAGGAAGAGTCCTGAGAGCAGAGCTAAGGGGGAACTGCACTGCCTGCCATTACACTGAAATAGTTGCTGGGGTCAGATTATGTTTGTGTTTCCATTTTTTTAAGAGCGTATTGCGGAAGATGGCACAGGGAATAGAGCAAATATTGGGTTCTGTTGTGACTTTAGTCCCATCTTGATCGATATGGAAAATCATGGAGGAGGGCAACCTTGTCATGTCTCCTTATTCATACTGTATGCGGGGTTGTGTGACCTCGTCTGAGAGGTAGTCTGACTCAGAGTTGCTGAGGTATCTGTGGCGATGACCTCCCACATCTTGCATTTAGAAACCCAGGGGAAGTGAACTGCACACACTGCACTGTCATGAGACACACACGTGGGATCACTAGAAGGGGGCAGGCACTCGTGTCTTATCACTAAGCTGCTCTATGAGTAAACAGTTGACCATCAGTATTATGTTAATCACATGTTTTTAATCAATTTTAGTTCACGATTATTGTTGTAGCATCAAGTATCTCACACCTCTAAAGATAGCGTAGTCCAAAATCACTGGAGAAATAAACCCTGTGGTTTAGATGGTGCATTTGGAGAACAGGAACTCTTACAGTACTCTTTGTGGTTAGGACAGTGGGTTTTGAAAGTGAATGAGACAGCGGTAGTTGGTGAGTTAATGACTCAAAATGAAACCCAGGGGAACTCCAAACCCAATTTTCACGTCAAGCGCACCCATTGCTTTCTCTCTGAGCGCCACGTCTTCACCTATGTCAATATATGTATGAATTGCCTTTTAATGTTTTTGTTGTATACATAAGACAGTAGGAGGAGAGACTAAATTAACAGATCCAGACAAAAAAAAAATTAGGGTCATGTTATTGATCCGTGTATTACAGAATCAGACTTTATTGGCCGATGGGGTGTCTAGACCACAAAGCAACACCCTGCCCTTTTCTTGTTCCCCTTTACCAGTTTCTGGATTGGACAGGACTGACTTCACCACACTGTGGTCAGGTCTGTGGAAGAGCTGCCTGGTACTTATTTCTCAAGAGCTTGAGTAACTGGATGTTTATATGTCTACGATGTGTTGATGCCACATTGTGCAATGCTCCAGTTTGCCTGTTTGCTGTAGACCAGTAGTTAAGTGTAGACCTTTTAATGGCATGAGGGTGGAGAACTGATTTTACGTCAGATACGAGTTCAGATGAGTGTTGTCAGTTAAAACAAAGTTGTTCATGTCATGGTTTTCCATGTGCTTGTTGTTCTTCACTTATTAACCATGTTGCACTGGCTTCCCTGTCGTACATACTGGGCGGGTTTGTCTTTGGTTAGCGCATACTTGACATTCCTTTTGAATCCCTGCGTCCCCAGTTGGAAAGGAGCTTTGCTCTCGCTACCTCTCCTCCCAATCTGCAAAAATTTCCGGCAGCCCCGCCAACCGTTCCCAAGGTTCCACGTACTTTTCCTTCCGCCCCTGTGAAACAACAGGATTTTCCAGGAAACGTCATTTCGTGAGGGTGTGATTCCCTGCCGATCGTCCTCGCTCTTACCAGTAAACAGCATGACTCACGGCTCTGCTATGCTCTCCATTTCCTTGACATAATATCCCTGCGAATGTGCCGCTGTGGAAGAGAGTGGGCTTGGACCAAAAGAGACGGAGCTCTCCATCTCCCTGCGAAAAACAGAGACTCAAAGCAAAGTCTTCTGCGACTCGCTCGCGCAGGAACATAGCAGCTGGCCACCAAGCGGAGCAGCCTATCTGTGCAGTGTGCGCTGCTTAACTAGCGGAGCGAAAAAGGAAAAACAAACAGCAAAGACAAGCCAGGCCTGCATTTATCATGGGAACACAAGCACACATGGCTTTGAAGTGGTGTTTGGCTTTTTCCCAAGGCCTTGTCTCAGTTCTCTACCTTTCATAAGTGGTCAAAACAAGAGAATCTCACATTCTCACATGTGTTAACATGGCAACGCTGGCGTCAAATTCCATAGGAGGGGAGGTCCTTTGTGGGCTGTTTCTGAGAAAGTTCACAATCTCAAGACTCAAATATGCGGTTACCCAGCCATATTGCTCAGGGAGCCTAGAAAGAACGTCATCCCTGTATCAGCCAAAGCATGCAATTCTTTAGCAAACATTATCCGTGCGGGCCAGAGGTTTAGTCCGTAATAATCTGCCTCGTTTGGTTTATTGGGATCAGATGTCATGCAAGTAATTACTTGAAACGTAGGTTATGTGACGCCAAAGCAGTTTACATCATGGTTCGTAGTTCGTGGAAAATGATTGCGATGTTTGGCGGTGCACCTTGATGCAGGCAGTCATTTCCATGTAACCTAGAGCTGCCAAATCATGGCATTAACACTAATGTACAATAGAGTGTGCCAACCCTTGAAGTGTGACAGAAAGGTTGTTGATGGGCTTAATACCGTGACCAACATCCATGTGATGCCAGTGACATGTCTGAACAGCTTCACCTTGTGATTACTGAATAGTTTCAGTTTTGCATGTGCCCACATATTACAGCAACACAAATCAGGCATGCTGTTGTGTAAGCACGGCCGTATTAATTTGATAAACCAGTATATGGTTCATGTGAAATAATAAGGCAATTCTACCACATTAATCAGCCTCTGTCAGAGAGGTCTGCAGTTTTGTTATTGTTGACTCAGAAAAGGATGAGGATGTTGGGGCTTCCAGTTCTGGTCCCTTACATCCATCTGATGATGTAATTGTAGCTTTACCACGATGCATAAACAAGCAACTTTAACAATATGGTCTTCTCGACCAAAATGCTGTGCTTGCAGTATTGCTGTAACAAGTATTTAGGAGTGAAATTTAGTCATAAGCGACATGATGTTGCACTATTTAATATCGTTAAAGCTTGTGGTATAGCGATGAGTGCTAAATATTTAAATATTGTAAAATAAATATTTATAATTCACATTATACAATAAATATGTGATTATGTACATTATTAAATGAAATTATTAATTATTATAAATATATACCAACACACGACAAGCGATTTGGATGGATGGTTGGATGGATATTCACTGTTGATGTACTCAATGACTGTAAACTATTCACATGTATTTATATGCCATTTCCATTTATTATTTAAGTGTTGTTTTTGGTAGCACACTGTAACAAGTGACACTAAATATAACATGGAGTGAATGTGGTTATATTTAGATGATTGTAGTCATGTAATAAGATCATTATGCATGCATAGTATTAAGTATGCAGTTCTCTGAATGGAAAGTGGGGCCCCTTCTTAATGTCAGTGTGTGTGGAATGTCTCTCAGTTATCCACACTTTACACACTCTTTGTGGCTTCCTTCACAGGGCCTTGTGCTGTAACATGAATTATTATTATTTTTGTTTCCTGCCCTTAGAATCCATGATAAGAAGACTAGTGTTCATATGGACTATCAAATGTTCAGCATCAAAGGCAGCGTTCAGTCCTATAATTTATGTCCAGGAAACTATGAAACCCCGGCTCTGGCCTTGGGACATTTAGGCTTTTCCTCTCTGTGAGCACTGAGCAGGAAAGAGGGGCCCCCTGTCAGTTCACCCCAGTTCTCAGCACAAATGGAAAGGGGGACCATGTGCTGAAGGAATTTCAAGGAAGTGTGTGTATGAGAAAGACCTGAAAGGCTGGAGGCCCCATGAATAATTTTTTATGTGATTCCATGGTCCTCATTGGGAAGAAAGGCAGGATCTCCCCTGTCACAGCCATTTTAAAATCAGCCATGCTGAGCCAACTGTCTAGGAAATCTCTTCTTGCCAGAGCTTGTCTTACGTTGTTTGTTGCACAGATTTAGATGGCGCAGTGCAAATTTGCTATTCAATTAATTGTGATTCAATTAATTATTTCAAAGAGTGCCATTGCAATTTCACTTATGCTTTCATTTTTTTAAATATAAAGCAATATTGCATAGTTTTCCTGTTGCCAGTTTGATTTTAGCCAAATGAGTTGAGAGGCCCTTAATGTAGCCCTCACATCAAGGGCCAGATGGTATGAATCAAGCTTTAAGTGATTTTTTCCCCCATGGTGGTATTTGGTTTCAACTGCTCAGTTCATACCCAATCTATACTCTTTTGTCCCATCATAACTGAAACATTTAAACCAGCAACTGATGCACGTCCGGTGTGGTTTACTAAGACCAAATCAAAAGAATGACTCAGAATTTACCAAACATGCCAAAGGCAGTGAATCTGCTCACTGGTCAAAGATACTTAATGTAACCATTACTAAAGATTTCTCACCAAGACAAAGCAATCACTTAAAATGGTTGAGATATACAGAGGGTTGAAGGCCAGATGACTGGACCGGAGAAATAGACTGCGGAAGTTGGAACATGGGGTATCTGTGCTTCAAAGTAATGCATTCTGAATGGAATGTATGTTTGATCCTGGAATAAAAGAGTAATAGTCCAAAGGTAAAATCATACTTGTGAAATAGTTGCAGGTAAAAGTGTAGCTTACAAGTATGATTCCACAAGTACTTCACTTAATGAGTTGCTTATAATATTTCCACTCAAAATTGTGTCACTGGCAACTGGAGTTTTGTGTCAGCATGCTGTGCTAAATATAACACGCGCAGTTAAATAAGGACATGAAACGAGCCAGGAAAGCCTAGTGTAACATGATCCAGTCTTTCAGCCACAGTTCTAAACCTGATAAAGAACATTGTCTAAAAGCACAAATATAACTGTGACTGTATAAGGGAAACTATTCCCATGTGACTGACAGCCTCCTGGAATGTTCCATTTACTGAACACAGCAAAGGACAGACTTAATTAAAACTTGACATTACATTCAAAAAGGTTTCCATCTGTTCTACCACTTTTTATATTTAAAAGGAGTCTTAATAATTTGATGGGATAGATGGATACATATATACAGACAGGCCACTAAATAGAACGATAGACAGAAACAAAAAGGCAGAAAGAGACGACATTCAGACAGATCACTAAATAGATAGGTAGATAGACAGACAGACTCAGGCAGACACATCGATAGATGGACGGACAGATAAATAAATAGATTGTTAGCTAGATTGATTGCTAGTTAGATGGACAGATAGATAAACTGTAAAAAAAACTTCTAAATAAAATTATGAATTCAATTTAAATAAATGAAAGATTATTGGAATATGTTTTACAAGAAAATACTTAAGTCTTTTTTGTACTTAAAAATGTCATGTTTAATTCAATGTGTTAATTGCCCTTTCTTTTTAATTAATTAAGAAATTTACTAGCAATTTCTGAGTGAATTGTTTTGATGCCATTTCTTTTCAAGATCAGATAGATAGATAGATAGATAGATAGTGATCTATCTATCTGTCTATCTATCTATCTATATCTTTGCATATAAATGCCTATGCTGTCATTTAAAAAAAAAAATTTAGTACAATGTACTTAATTATTTTATATTATCCCTACTTATTATTTTAGTTAATTCATTCCCTACATTGTTTCAACAGTTCTCTAATTCTGTAGAGGGTCTACTTGAGTTTTTGCTAGTTTTGAGAGTGGTCCTGTGTGGCAAGCTTATGAATGAATCATGTTTACCATTGTTCTGGTCACGTGACATACACTCCCACACCCATTTGCAGCGTGTCTCCATGGCAGCAATCTTTCACGCATTCAGACGCTCCTGAAATGGAACCCACGGAGCGCGTGTATGTTTTTTTATTTTTATTTTTTTTATTTACTTTCTAATTTGGTTGTGGCGGGTGTCTCGAGGCCGTGAGCTCGAGCGCACAGAAGTGGCCTTTTTAAAAATAGCGCAGTGGCTAAAATAGCCTTGCATGAACGGCTAAGCAGAAAG
This sequence comes from Sinocyclocheilus rhinocerous, assembly GCF_001515625.1. Lineage (NCBI taxonomy): Eukaryota > Metazoa > Chordata > Actinopteri > Cypriniformes > Cyprinidae > Sinocyclocheilus > Sinocyclocheilus rhinocerous. The sequence continues at coordinate 525,426 of NW_015634463.1, forward strand.
TTCAGACAAAGCCTCATGCCGAGAGCTGACCTGCTTCTATTATTGCACTCTTGTAACGGTCTAGTGAGCTACATCGTGAGAACGCGAGATCAGCAAGTAAACAGGGTAACCCTTGTCTCACTGATATTGTACAGAGTTGTGCTGACCTCTGCTGGTCGCTCTAGGTAACTTCATTTAACTCAGCAGTTTTAATGCAACGTACACGACACGAGTCTCTGGGAATGACACGTGCAACCACAAAAAATGTTCCTTAATAGTAAAATCTTTTATATGTGTGTGTGTATAATATATGCTAATTCCTTTCTGTTATTTTCTTTAGACAGATTTTTGAGGAGTTCTGACTAGCTGCTTGTATGCAGGGCATGACGACTCATTTTAAAGCGGGCAAAGCTTTAAAGGTAAAAACATTTCTCTGTGGTTCATAGATTTGATATGATTTATCTATTATTTAAAGCAAGGGTCTCCAAACTCGGTCTTGGAGGGCCGCGTCCTGCAGAGTTTAGCTCTAACCCTAATTAAACCCACCTGAACCAGCTAATTAAGGTCTTACTGGGCATACTAGAAACTTCCAGGCAGGTGTGTTGAGGCAAGTTGGAGCAAAACTCTGCAGGACACCGGCCCTCCAGGACCGAGTTTGGAGACCCCTGATCTGAACTATTATTATCTGGAATGTTTATTATCTAAAAACTTGAGGGGTGAGAAAAGTTTATTTTCCACGTTATATGGATGGCCCAATATATTTCGTACATATTTAGCACCATATTTTTTCAGTAGTCACTTAATCTTAATCATTTTTAGCCTTCTACTATTTAATTATATATAATATTACTAGTATATATATTATTAAAAAAAAATGTGTGTGTTTATTGTTAATTGTAACTTTATAGGAGATTTTGGAAAAAAAAAGACTGTTCAAAAGTTTGGGGTCAGTAAGATTTTTTAAAATGTTTTTTAAAATCTCTCCAAGGCTGCATTTATTTTGTCAAAAATACTGTAAAAACCGTATTATTGTGAAATACTTTTATGGTAAAAACAACTGTTTTCTGTTGTAATATATTTTAAAATGTAATTTCTTCCTGTGATGGCAAAGCTGAATTTTCAGCATCATTACTTCAGCCTTCAGTGTCACATGATCCTTCAGAAATCATTTTAATATGCTGATTTGCTGCACAAGAAACATTTATCATTATTATCAGTGTTGAAAACAATTGTGCTTTTGTGTAAACTTTTTTTTCTGGGATTTTTTTTATTAGCAGTAAGCTCTAAATAACAGAATCTATTTGAAATCGAAATCTTCTGTAACATTGTAGTGACCTTTACTGTCACTTTTGATCAGATTAATGCATCCTTCATAAATATAAATATCTGGTTAAAACCTTTTTGTTTCTCTATTGAATTGCAAGGTGAGAAATGATGGTAAATTTGATGAAACTCTGTTGTGTGGTTCAGTTCAAGAAGGAGGTGGGTGAGAATGCCCCGGTGCTCAGTGATGATGAGCTGGTGGCCATGTCGGTGCGGGAGCTCAACCAGCACCTGCGCGGGTTGACAAAGGAAGACATGGTCCAGCTGAAGCAGCGGCGGCGCACGCTAAAGAACCGCGGTTACGCTGCCAGCTGCCGCATCAAGCGCGTCACACAGAAAGAGGAGCTTGAACGGCAAAAAACAGAGCTGCAACAAGAAGTGGACAAACTGGCTCGTGAAAACGCCAGTATGCGACTGGAGCTGGACGCACTTCGTGCTAAGTACGAGGCCCTGCAGTGCTTTGCCCGGACTGTCACCCGCGGGCCTTCCGGTAAGGTGGCCACCACCAGCGTCATCACTATTGTCAAGTCTGCCAATCACAGCCCCAGCTCTGCCCCTTTTTCGGCACCTTCGTAGTGCTGATCGACATTGCCTGCCCAGCTCCTTCTGGTCCAATCTGGCTCTGAACCTAGACTGGCCCACGGGCCGCCGCTCGACCCACACTGAGAGGAAGCTCAGTGGTTAGACTGAGGGGAGGGTGGAGGCCTTAATCTGCGTGACTACAACAGGCTGCATCTATTGTTTTCATTTCTCTCTCTTTTACACACTCACAAAACACACATACATATCTATATTGTCTGTGCACTGTGCTATAACTTCCGGCACCGGCAGGGCACATTGACCACTCTTTCAACCTCACCACAGGCTGAGACTTAGCAGAGATGAGCACTTGTTAAAGTGTGAGATAGTACTTGACTAAACCTGCCATGGCAGCACTGGTTCGACAGCTATGATGCCCATGACAAATTATTATTCATATTTATATTTTAAACATACAAAAGTTCAAAAGTTTGGGGTCAGACTCAGTATGTTATTTTTTTTTTTTTGTAAGAAATTAATACTTTTATTCATCAAGGACACAATAAATTGATCATAGTAACAGTAAAGACAATATTAATCAAAAGAATCCTGAAAATCCTGGTTTCCACTAAAATATGAATCAGCACAACTGTTTTCAACATTGATAATAATCAGCATATTAGCATGGTTTCTGGAGGATCATGTGACACTGAAGACTGGAGTAATGATGCTGAAAATTCAGCTTTGCATCACAGGAATAATAAAGTATGTTAAAATAGAAAAGTTATTTTAAATTGTAATAATATTCCACAGTATTAATGTTTTTACTGTATTTTTGATCAAATAGATGTAGCCTTGGTGAGCAAAGGCATAAAAAATTATTACCCACCCCAAACTTTTGAACAGGAGATCAGAAAAAGTTTTTGTTGACAGTTTATGTGATGATTTCATCTTGCATCTTGAAATACGTTGGCATAATCTCATAATACATTACTATAAAATGATATCTGTCATTGTGAAAGACCAGCGATTCTGATCCTGGCCAAGTATCAGGTGTGACCAACACAGTCCAAAGTTGAGAATGTTGAGCAAATCCTTATCCTGAAGCGTTACATTACTGATCAACAGAGCAAATTATCCAATGGGAAATGAGCCAATTCTCTCTTAGTCGGCAGTTTAAACATAGGAATCCCAAATGGGAAAACAGCACTTATTTTAACTGTTGAATTACAGTAATAATACTATGAAGCACTTGCAAAGCAGACTGACGTATGTGAATATTCAAGACTGAAATTACATAGTAAACGGAGTTTCTAGAAAAGGGCACATCATGGAGGTTTTTTTTTATTGTTATATTTGTTTTATGAGAGGTGAGTTAGTACAAAGTTAATTATCCTCAAAGTGTAACGTGTTGTTGATAACATCCAAGCGGCACATCTATGTTGTCAGTTATCGCAAAGATATACCGTTTTTCCTGACCTAATTCTATACGACACCATAAAATGGTAGGTAATCCATATTGGATATTATGATAACAGGAGCTGTCGTGGCAAAAAAAAGGAAAAGAAAATGCAGTTCAGTTATAACCTGTATATTACAGAACTGAGTTAACAGCCTTAAGCTTAAAAACAATGTCAAAGTTAAGCTCCCAACTTCGTATAGAAAATTCCGTCCGCTCAGAAAGCATTCCTAAAGCTACGTCACAAAAGGTGCCACTGCCGGTGTTGGTAACTCTGATTAAAATGTATATAAAATGCAAATATTTGATATTTCGACACAGACTCTTGGGTAAGGAGAATCCTGGTGTCCTGAAACCAGCTCAAAAGTTCATCTCTAAAACATTAACACAACATTTATATTTGGTAAAACTGATCTGTCATAAAAATCAAGATGGCTGAAATCAGGATTGTCTCTTACCTAAGTGGCTATGACTGTTCGTGTGAGCCCATCCACCACTGTAGGAAGCATTAGAGGGGTGTTGTGCTGCTGGGAAGCCCACTGTTTGTCCCAAATCTCTAGGGTCCTGTTGTGCTCTTAGCATTTTTATGTCTCCACAAGTGTTTTATATGTCTCTTTATCCCCAAACAATCTAATCTGATGTTTCTATAGTTTATATATGTATCCAGGACATGAAATACCTTCAGATTGCTGTGATTGTTTTACTTCTTTTTAATCACAGTGGTTTATTTAACTGATTTTAGTTCAGATGTCCAATAGAAGAAAGACATGTTTTAGCCTTAAACTCCCAATTCCTATATTCCCACATAACTCCCACTTCCTAAACTCCCCTAATTCCTATATGTCAGTACATACAACTTCACACACTATTAGTTTTATGGTGAATGGTAGTGTTCAGATGCTATTGTGGATCTTTATTTTAAGAGTGCAGATTTTAAGAACATGTAACCTCAGTATTCATTTATTTGCCATTGTTTTTGGTCCTACAGCCAGCATTTCAAACCATGTCAAGACCTCTGTTTGTTAAAGTGTCTTGTGCAGTTCTTTTAAATGTGACCACAGCTCTGGTTGGCAGATCCTCTTTTCTGGACTTAAGGGTTTTTAAATTGTTGTCTCTACTTTCCCTTTAGGCAACAAAAGCCTTAAGAGTGAAAAAAAACCCAGAAATTTTCCATTCGTCATGTTGTGGCCAAGACCTAATACATTGCATAGTATTTTAATTTATCAGCATTTACTTCCCTTGATAGGAAGTGCTATGTGTCACTTCTTTATGAGATTATAGTGTACAGTGACCGTGTACTTTTTTTTTTTTTGAGAGAGAAATTGACAAAACAGCTCTTTCTGTGCTTTACACCGACATCTGGTGGTGATTTGTATTTCTCTATTTTTCAAAATGCTGTGATCAAATGCTGATGACACCAAGAGCTATCATTTCTTGGACTATTGAAGCATTGCTGTTTTGCTTTATTGTGTTCATTTCAACTGCCACCAAAGCCATAACCCATCTGTGTGCTTTCTTTAAAGTTCACTTCACTTCTATTCTTTTATTTTTTATTGCGAGTTAAAACTACACCCTCTAGTAACTAGATTGTAATGCCCTAATTCAGACTAATAAGAACAGAGCATGCCGTCACAGAGCTATTCTGTCATTTTACAGGGATGCCAATGTTTTTGGCCAGTTATTTGTGTAGATTTAATTAGATTAAAAACAAAATCAGTACTGACAGAGGCATTACAGGTCATCTTGTGACTGAGGCCTGTAGACATTTCCCTAGCAGTTTTGTGCAGTAAACATTCCTCCTAACACAGTTAGATGGTGAAGATGGTCTTTAAACTAAGTGGGTACTTTTTCTGTCTCTTTTTTTTATTGTTTTTATTCTATGTATGCTGTATGTGGCCTTTTGGGCAGAACAGGATAAATTATTCTATATTTTACATATGAATATATCTATTTTTCAAAGTATATGTGCTCAGTCAGTTCTTAAAAGCTATTTACCATGAACGCACATAGGAATTTTAACCAATGCTCTTTAAAACACACTTGCCTATAAAAATCTTAGAGAAACTCCATGACATATAAAGTATGCTGCTCCAAATTATTACTTTATATTTGTCAATGTTAATATGAAACTGTAAGGTATTGGGGGAAGTAGTCATGTTATTTGTAGTTAAAATAGTGCCTTTAACATTGAGCTTGTCATCATTTATGTACTGTATGAAAGGGTGTGGTTGTTTTGTAAAATCTTATTTCCATGTGCAACCACGTTGAACAGATTTGCCTGCTTGATAGGTCTCCTAGGCATAATTGTTGTGCTATATATAAAAGCAATTGTAAATACGGACACCATGAAAGGCAGCAAAAACTAGGCTTCGATTAATCATATTCATGATTCTTATCATTAATCTGCTTGTATCACATTAATCTTTGATATTTATTTTGTTTTTTTTAATTATTTTCAACATCTAAATTATTTTATTTACATTCTTTTCAATGAACTACCCTCATGTACAAATGAAATCATTCATTTTTTTCCATTCTGGCTATATTTTAGGTGGTAAATTATTCCTGTACAAAGTCTGCAGTGTTTGTTTTGTACTTTTAAATAAAGCTTTTCTCATGTAATCTTGTTTGATTCAAAAGTCTTGTTAAAAAAAAAATCCACTCCCTTTCATCATTTATTTCTTATGAGAACAGATTTTGTCAACAAAACCAACTGTACATAGCTAAAATATCAGTATTCAGTATCTGTTTACAGATGACTAGGTCTACATATACTCTGATTCACAACAATAGACTACACACACCTCACTTCCTTCATCCACAGCTGTAAGGCAGCAATCATTGGCAGAAGTCATACTTGCATAATGCTGCCTCAACATTCATTTAACAAAGATGACATATACAGTGGGTACGGAAAGTATTCAGACCCCCTTAAATTTTTCACTCTTTGTTATATTGCAGCCATTTGCTAAAATCATTTAAGTTAATTTTTTTTCCTCAATGTACAAACAGCACCCCATATTGACAGAAAAACACAGAATTGTTGACATTTTTGCAAATTTATTAAAAAAGAAAAACTGAAAAATGCTCAGTATTTAGTAGAAGCACCCTCTTGATCTAATACAGCCATGAGTCTTTTTGGGAAAGATGCAACAAGTTTTTCACACATGGATTTGGGGATCCTCTGCCATTCCCTCTTGCAGATCCACTCCAGTTCTGTCAGGTTGGATGGTAAACGTTGGTGGACAGCCATTTTTAGGTCTCTCCAGAGATGCTCAATTGGGTTTAAGTCAGGGATCTGGCTGGGCCATTCAAGAACAGTCACAGAGTTGTTGTGAAGCCACTCCTTCGTTATTTTAGCTGTGTGCTTAGGGTCATTGTCTTGTTGGAAGGTAAACCTTAGTTCCAGTCTGAGGTCCTGAGCACTCTGGAGAAGGTTTTCGCCCAGGATATCCCTGTACTTGGCCGCATTCATCTTTCCCTCGATTGCAACCAGTCGTCCTGTCCCTGCAGCTGAAAAACACCCCCACAGCATGATGCTGCCACCACCATGCTTCACTGTTGGGACTGTATTGGACAGGTGCCTGGTTTTCTCCACACATACCGCTTAGAATTAAGGCCAAAAAGTTCTATCTTGGTCTCATCAGACATTAATGAGGGAAAAAAATTAACTTAAATGATTTTAGCAAATGGCTGCAATATAACAAAGAGTGAAAAATTTAAGGGGGTCTGAATACTTTCCGTACCCACTGTATGTCTACTTTATAGACAAAACAAGTCAACTTATTTTGTCTATAAAGGGAAGAGGGCAACTTGGAATCACAAAACATAGGTCGTTACATTTTGAAGTCCTTTTCTTTGCTGAAAGTATTTGCAAAACTTGATCAAATGAACGACTGGAGTTTAATTAGATGAACAAATACATCAACAGATATTTTGAAAACAATTCTCTATCAAGACATAAGGTGCGCTCAGAAACTTCAAAAGACGGGGCTTCAAAGACTTTAAATTCTGTTTGGATAGTACTGACCAGGACTTTGTGGTAATATGTAGTAAATAAACATTTCAGTAGCTTTGTATGATAATTAGCTAAATGCATTTCCTTTTGGACTGTTTACAAACAATTTGTGACCCTGGACCACAAAACCAGTCATAAGGATCAATTTTTCGAAATTGAGATTTATACACCATCTCAAAGCTGAATAAATAAGCTTTCCATTGACGTATGTTTGTTATGACAGGACAATATTTGGCCGAGATACAACTATTTGAAAATCTGGAATCTGAGGGTGCAAAAAAAA
>NW_015634463.1:535625-539750 GCF_001515625.1 Sinocyclocheilus rhinocerous
AAGTTCTTAGCAATGCATACTACTAATCAAAAATTAAGTTTAATATATTTACAGTAGGACATTTACAAAATATCTTTATGGAACATGATATTTACTTAAATGTCCTAATGATTTTTGGCATGAAAGAAAAATCAATCATTTTGACCCATACAAAGTATTTTTGGCTATTGCTACAAATATACCCCAGCGACTTAAGACTGGTTTTGTGGTCCAGGGTCACATTTAGGCAAACTGCCTTTTTAACGGCAAACAGTAGAGAACTAAACAACATAATTTAACATTAACAAATTAACATGCCCCAGTAACACCTGTGCCATTATACACTGACAATGTCACAGGTTAAAGCTTTAACCAACCAAATAATGGCTGAATACAAATGATTTGCAATTGAAATACGCAATGATGGCTGAGACTTGCGTTTTTGCATCAGATCTCTCACTCTTTGAAGGTCTGGTGTGAAAATGAATGAACCTCCAAATCAAGCGGGGGCAATGCTCGGTCCCCCACTTTGTCCGTGTGGCATGATTGATACAAAGGTTTCAGAGAGCAGCAGACAACAGTTTGAAGTGCGATCTCCAAAGACAGGGCATCTTTGAGAGCCAGTTCAATTCATCCCGAGACCCAGCAGAGGGCTGCTGAGCAAATACTTCAAACGACCAGATGCAAGAATGGGTCTCTAAAGTGTCAGTTCCTGATTCATTCCATCTGAACAGCACCCCGTGCCTCATGTTTATCGGCCATGCCTCAGAACGGGTCAGAGAAGAGAAGTGGACTCTCCATTACAGGGCTGGATCATCCACCAATACAGAGGATCAGGAAAAAATGAGCTCCAGGACTACAACGAGGAAAACAAAACAACCCCTACCTGACAGTCTACTTTTATTCCTTGTCAGGAAACTGTTCAGATCCCTTTACTGAGCTCTCTTTTTTAAAAATCATGAGCTGATTTACATGATTAGTGTCCTCATTAAAGTTATAGAGAGTCAAATACATTTCGGATTAAATAAATAGAAAGATCGAGACAGACGGGGCGCTAGAACTCATCATCCGTGTCGATCAGCATCACTTTGTCAGATTTCTTCGAACTCTTGGAGGTGCTGATCCCCGGTTTGCCATTCATGTTGGGTTGCACCACTTCCTGGGTGGACTGCTGGGTGTACTGTTGGTAAGCCGGAGAGAAGTTGTGGATTGCATCCTGAACCATGTCTCCAGGGTTAATGGTCTCCTTCAGGCCACTGGATATGCTGTGCATAGGTGCTACATTCTCTACAAAAACAAAATGAAACAATAGATTCAAGCGTCAAATATCACATGACATATTTCCAATGACTTTAAATGAGCAAATCCGAATCTTTTTGTACTACTAGAACTTAGAAGGGCATGAAACTTGAGGAAGATGTAACCAAAACACAAAGGAAATAAGAGGCAGTTTAACACACAGCCTCATTATTAAAACCCATGACATTATGGCTATATAATGAGGTCAACATTTGAGCCCTTGTCTAATGTAAAGGTCTGTTCTCCTGTGGGACCTGGCCGGTGCGGGTCAAGTTTTGAATCAGGAGGGAAAATACTCATCTGTGAGCAGAAAGCAAGAGTAAGAAATGACTTGTGGGACTCCCACAAAATACATATATCTACTTAGTCAAATGTATTTTGTCTTTAAGGCACAGAATCTTGTTTTTCATTTGTTCAACAGAAAAAATAAATGGTTATTGGATATTTTCAATGTTGTGTGTGGGAAGGAATTGGAAAAATACCATATGGTGTCAGAATGAGACAGAATTTTATGGGAGAGGGGTTAAAATCCACGTAGGCCTCTACCTGCAAGCTTTAGTGGGCAGGAGCTAGACAACTTTTTTTTTTTTTTTTGTGGGAGAGCGAAACAATCTTATAGGAAAGGGACTGAAAATCAGCACAGACCTCTACCTGTGAGCTTTTGTGGATGGGAGCGGCACAAAATATGAAAGGTGTGGGTGGGAGTGGGACAAAGTATAATTTGAAACAGGATTTTAAAAATCCACCCTACGCAGACCTCTAGTCTGATCCATCCCACCAATAAAGAACTGAAATACTTAACAGAAAGACTTCATGTACCTAATGTAGATAAACAGACTTTAAGAGAACATTCACCTTGATGAACAATAAACAACATGCCCAGAGTGACTTAAAGCATTACAGTCATGTTTCACATTTCTGAGGTATTTTGTTTGTCTGGATTACACAATCTGTTAACAGCCGGTGACATTTCGACATAATGCAATCTTACTATTATCCTCACTCCTGTGAGCACATCACCACGGGCACCGCCAAGGTCCAACCCAGCTGTTCGCAAAATAGAAACCGGGATGAAAACACTAGCAATGCGGTGCTCCACTCCACTGATGTGGTTTCCAAATCATTCTTCTGCTTCATTTATCTACTACAGGCTGGAGAGGCCAGGAAAGAAATTCACAATCCCACAGTTCCCAGATTTGTCTCAGCTGTGGATGCATTAAATGAGGTTACAGAGTACAGCCTGATACACTGCAAAATGATGAGTTCCAGCTAACTCCATCTTGCCTTGTGGATGATGGATGAGAGCTTGGACAAAGGTGACGGCAGGCTGCCACAAGAGGGGTGCAAATTTCTGACCTCCTGTTCGAGAAATACTTGAACTGTGCTTGTAGTTCTCCAGCTGCTGGCCTGAGAATTGTACTGTGTGTGAACGGATGGACAATTTGGGACCTGCCCCCATGGGCGGAGGGTGGAATCTCAGGATCCGTAAACCGTCCGGAGCTTCTTCACAGCTGGTCCCGTTTGGGATAAAAGGCCATCCTGGAAGGTTATTCTGCCTAACAGGTTTCACGACAGTCGTGACCTTTTATCAACAGTGAAACCAGTAGTGACTTCACCCTTTGAGTTCTGTGGCTCTGTTAAACTATGGAAAATACCACCATGCTTTTATATGCCAGTAAGGTGAAGGGTTCTTAACACATTTGTAGGTTTTCTCACACATACATGCCAACAACTGTTTAGCAGCATGCTGCAATTCGCTTACTGTGAAAGAAGAACACCTCGTGCATATTAACATTTAAACTGACACAAGGCTTGAAACATGCATATCTGACTGACAGTCAATTTATATTTCATGGAGGCCTCTTGAAGTCAGAACACAAATCTAATGCAGCTTTTAACATTAAGCAGCTGAACTGACATTACAGCTTAAATTGGTGGAAATTGAAACAGAACTATTCTTCACCACCTTGAAAAGCACAAGCGACAGAATATGACTAATCCGTTAAGCATGGAGAGGCTTTTGTAGCCTTAAGGATATGATCAGAATGATATACTACTAACATACTGCTTTCTGTACAGTGCATACTGCTATTAAAAGTAGTATGTAAAAGTGTATGATATTGATATGCAACAATAAACGTTTCTGTAATGTTAAAGGAATAGTTAATCAAAACATTTCATAATTTACTCAATGAGACGTGTCAGCGCCAGCGCTAATGATGTTCGACTTCACCAGTCGAAGATCACTTAAAATAACATTAAAGAGGTGTGTAAACTTGCAAGTAAAGTGTCAGATGCTGTAATATGCTCTGGTCCCCTCCCTGCATACCGTTGTGATGAGATACATAGCAGACTGTCATCACTCAATGGCTGGATGTCTAAGTGGTGCCCGCAGAATAACACAGGTTTCATAGACAATTGGACGAGTTTTTGGGGCAGACCTGACCTGTTGAAAAGAGATGGTCTTCATCCCTCCAGGGATGGTGCCGCTCTTCTCTCTATAAACTGGGGCCCAGGTCAGGAAGCAGACAGATTGATTAAACCGACCGTCTGCTGGCCGCCTCACGTCACAGAATCAGTTAATTCTCAGCACATAGAGACTCCTTCAACTAGATATCATACTATAGAGACTGTGTCTGTTCCCCAAACTAGCAAATACAAAAAACATCCAAACCAATTTAAGGGTAACGATTGAATTGACGTTCAACAAATAAAAACAGATATAATACAGGTAAACAAATGATAAAGCTTGGCTTAATGAATATTAGATCCCTTTCTACGAAAGCGATTTTTGTAAATAATATGATCCCAGATCAAAACCTAGATGTGCTCTGTTTGACAGAAACC
>NW_015634463.1:550417-555886 GCF_001515625.1 Sinocyclocheilus rhinocerous
GTAATATGCTCTGGTCCCCTCCCTGCTTACCGTGGTGATGAGATACATAGCAGACTGTCGTCACTCAGTGGCTGGATGTCTAAGTGGTGCCCGCAGAATAACATAGGTTTCATAGACAATTGGACGAGTTTTTGGGGCAGACCTGACCTGTTGAAAAGAGATGGTCTTTATCTCTCCAGGGGTGGTGCCGCTCTTCTCTCTAGAAATATGGCACAGTCTTAGAGTTTGTACTTGACTAACTGGGGCCCAGGTCAGGAAGCAGACAGATTGATTAAACCGACCGTCTGCTGGCCGCCTCACGTCACAGAATCAGTTAATTCTCAGCACATAGAGACTCCTTCAACTAGATATCATACTATAGAGACTGTGTCTGTTCCCCAAACTAGCAAATACAAAAAACATCCAAACCAATTTAAGGGTAACGATTGAATTGACGTTCAACAAATAAAAACAGATATAATACAGGTAAACAAATGATAAAGCTTGGCTTAATGAATATTAGATCCCTTTCTACGAAAGCGATTTTTGTAAATAATATGATCCCAGATCAAAACCTAGATGTGCTCTGTTTGACAGAAACCCTGGCTAAAACCAGATGATTACATTATTTTAAATGAGTCTACCTCACAAGATTACTGTTATAAACATGAGCCGCGTCCAAAAGGTAAAGAGGGAAGTGTTGCTATAATTTATAGTAATATTTTCAGTATTTCTCAGTTGTCTGATATTAAGTATAATTCATTTGAAATAATGGTGCTTTATATAACACCATCTAGTGTAATAAGTGTTAATGATAAATCCCTACTGACGTTTGTACTGGCTACTGTATACAGGCCACCAGAGCACCACACAGACTTTATCAAAGAATTTGCTGATTTTCTATCTGAGTTAGTGCTGGCTGCAGATAAAGTCTTAATTGTTGGTGATTTTTATATCCATGTTGATAATGAAAAAGATGCATTGGGATCAGCATTTATAGACATTCTGAACTCCATTGGGGTCAGACAACACGTGTCAGGGAATATTCGTTGTAATCATACTTAAGATTTAATACTGTCACATGGAATTGATGTTAATAGCGTTGAAATTCTGCAGCAGTGATGATATCTCAGATTATTATCTAATCTCGTGTATACTCCATGTAGCTAAAGTATACCTACATTAAAGCTTTGTAAATAATCATCCTGACTTCCTCAGCATATCCAATAGCTCAGAAAAACTTCATGTTGTAACTAAAATTATGGACTCTTTTCTAGCTCTTTAGATACAGTTGCTTCTTTAAGCTTGAAGAAGATTAAGGAAAACAGTCCGACACCGTGGTATAGCGAGCACACTCATGCCCTAAAGACAGCAGTTGGAAGAAAACAAAACTAGAGGCGTTTCATATTGCATGGAGGGAAAGTACTTCCTCCTACAGAAAAGCCTTAAAAACTACTAGATCTGCTTACTTTTCATCTCTTTTAGAATAAAAACACAACCCCAGGTATTTATTCAGTACAGTGTAAAGCATCAACAGGTACTGACAGTTCTCAGCAGCAAAAAACTTCAAACTGGCTGTTAAGCCTCTCATTAAAAAAAAAAAAAAAAAAAACTAACAACAACTTGATCCTAGAGAATTAGTTAATTACAGACCGATCTCAAGCCTCCCTTTTCTGTCAAAGATACTAGAAAAGGCAGTATCCTCCTCATTCTTAGAAAGAAATGGTATCTGTGAGGATTTTCAGTCAGCATTTAGACTATCATAGTACTGAGACTGCTCTCATCAAAGTTACAAATGACCTTCTCTTATCATCTGATCATGGCTGTCTCTCTATTAGAGCTACTGGATCTTAGCGCTGCGTTTGACACTATCGACCAAGAATAGACTAGAAAATAATGTTGGCATTAGTGGAATTGCATTAGCATGGTTCAAGTCATACTTATCTGACTGTCATCAATTCGTAGCAGTGAATGATGAGGTATCATAGGCTACGTTCACACTGCGAGCCTTAGTGCTCAATTCCGGTTTTTTTCTCATATCCGATTTTTTTGTGTAGCTGTTCACATTGTTGTTTTAAATGTGGCCAATATCAGTTTTACAGTGTGAACAGATCATGGTTCTGAACTGACCCACATGCGCAAAAGAACAATACGAACAGGGTTTCCAGGTTTACACAACAAAATCCGCTCAATTGCTTCTCAAAACTAGTCCAAAACTAGCACAACCATGTTCAAGGGGATAAATATCGCGTTAGTGGCGTCGACCCACAAAGTTGAAAAACATCCCGCGGCAACAGTGGAAAAGTAACCTAATTCCGCGGGGAACACTTGCGCAGCACGCTGTCATACGGAAGTAAACATGGAGGACATAAAGTAAGCGATTATGCGTTTATTTATAGTGTAATCTGCCGCTGAATCTGGCAAAATTATGTGCAGGCATTATGAAAAATAAAGACAAGGATGTGACAAAAGGCAGCAGAGTTTTGAAGCTTTTATGATACGAGCCCTCATGTTTTGTTTATATATAGAGTTGTCACTGTAATTCTTATGAGTTCTGACACATTACACTTCCACTTCCGCAACTGTCTTGACAACTTTGGGTATGTAAAAATCTTTGAAGTGTCTCCCGTCAGCGCAGAATTATGACGAATGTCAATCTAGAGTGACGTAAATGTCGCATGAAATCTGACATAACTGTTCACACTGCGTTCGCATTGCAAAACATCTGACATGTATCGGATTTAGTACCACATATGGAAGTGGCACAAATCGGAATTGAAAAGATCAGATTCCATGTGGTTTGTGCTGTTCAAACTGTCATGACAAAAACAGATCCGAGTAACGCGTGAGCAAAAAAAAATCGGATTTGGGCCACATTTACCTGCAGTGTGAACGTAGCCATATTGATCACAAGTGCAGTATGGAGTACCACAAGGCTCAGTATTTTCCCATCTTAAAAATATATCTAAATTACAAACTATGTCTTCAATGTCAAATGCAGAAGCGTTAATTCATGCATTCATGACCTCAAGGTTAGATTATTGTAATGCTTTATTGGGTGGTTGCTCTGCACGCTTAATAAACAAACTCTAGCTGGTCCAAAATGCAGCAGCTAGAGTTCTTACTTGAACCAGGAAGTATGACCATATTAGCCCGGTTCTGTCAACACTGCACTGGCTACCTATTAAACATCCTATAGATTTTAAAATCTTGCTAATTACTTAAAGACCTGAATGGTTTAGCTCCTCAGTACTTGAGCGAGCTCATATCGCATTATTGTCCTTCACATCCGCTGCAATCTCAAAACTCTGGCCATTTGATAATACCTAGAATATCAAAATCAACTGCGGGCAGCAGATCCTTTTCCTATTTAGCGCCCAAACTCTGGAATAACCGACCTAACATTGTTCGGGAGGCAGACACACTCTGTCAGTTTAAATCCAGATTAAAGGGCCATCTCTTTAACCTGGCTTACACATAACACACTAACAAGTTTCTAATATTCAAATCCGTTAAAGGATTTTTAGGCTACATTAATTAGGTCAACCGGAACTGGTAACACTTCCCATAACACCCGATGTACTTGCTACATCGTTAGAAGAATGGCATCTACGCTAATATTAGTCTGTTTCTCTCTTATTCCGAGGTCACCATTGCCACCAGATCCAGTCTGTATCCAGATCAGACGGTCACTGCAGTCACCCGGATCCAGTACATATTCAGACCAGATGGTGGATCAGCACCTAGAAAGGACCTCTACAGCCCTGAAAGACAGCGGAGACCAGGACAACTAGATGAGCCCCAGATACAGATCCCCTGTAAAGACCTTGTCTCAGACGACCACCGGGACAAGACCACAGGAACCAGATGATTCCTCTGCACAATGTGACTTTGCTAGCCTGAAATTGAACTGCTGGTTTTGTCTGGCCAGAGGAGAACTGGCCCCCCGACTGAGCCTGGCTTCTCCCAAGGTTTTTTCTCCATTCTGTCACCGATGGAGTTTTGGTTCCTTGCCGCTGTCGCCTCTGGCTTGCTTAGTTGGGGACACTTCATTTCCAGCGATATCGTTGACTTGATTGCAAATGATTGCAAAGATACTATTTAAACTGAACTGAGCTGGATGATGACATCACTGAATTCAATGATGAACTGCCTTTAACTGAAAAATTAGTGTTTACTATTGTCATTTTGCATTATTGACACACTATTTTCCTAATTAATGCTGTTCAGTTGCTTTGACACAATCTGTATTGTTAAAAGCGCTATATAAATAAAGGTGACTTGACAGTGATACATTTTTTTCAGAATTGTTTGATGAATAGAAAGTTCCAAAGAACAGCGTTTATAAAAAAAATATTTTGTAACATTACAAATGATTTTACTGCCACTTTTGATCAATATAATGCACCCTTGTTGAACAAAAATATCATTGTCTTATAAAATTGTACAATATAGCGTCTTTTTTCACAAATTATTATTAACCGCACAAAGCATTTAAATATTGATTAAATAATAATGTCCACCAAATCAGTGGTGGCTACTGTAGTGGTACTATATACCACTGAAAAATATGGCTTCTTGAACTGTCAGAATAAATAAATCAATACATAATTAAATAAAAATCTATTGGTCTATCTGTCTACCATCTTTCTTTCCTTTAGAAAAACTCATATACGCACATCTGATTTTAAATAAAGGGCTTTTTAACATAAATAGTATTACAAAAATCTCTGACAGACGGAACATTTTCATAGAAACCAGATTTATTTTTTATAAAGCTTAGAAATGTTTTATAAAGCTAAAGAAATGTTTCATCAGATATTGACTTTGCTTTCATCTTGCATATGAGTCCTGCCTACGAAGACTTCAATGTCAGCACTCTTAATACAGCTTATAGAATCACTTTTTGATCTTAATGTATCAGACAGACTGCTGATGCAGCCTTTCAAAACACACAGGAGCCTCGGTGCCAGTGAACGCAATGATGTCTGAAGTTTCAACAATGATGGAAAATATGTAAACACCTGAGCCCTTCTTCATTTCTGTCCTTCAAAATATTATTCCTGTGGGAACGGTTTGGTCATTTCTGAGCCTGGCCGGAGCTGGAGAGGCTGACTCATGCAGGGAGGGGCCTGAAACCAGAGGCTACTGGCTGCTTTTGACTGACAGTAAAAAAAGCAGCCAATGTCAACACCACCGCACTCATCTAATGTGCTGATTAACCCTTAATGCACTAACTAAACACCTGGTTGCTGTGAGAGTTACAGGTATGCTTGCACATTTTCAAATAGACTTCAAGAATTTGTCTACTACAAGTGCAAAATTTGCTTTATATGTTTACTAAGACCACAATAAGCAAGCATCTGAGTCAGCTGATATTTCAACTGCTTTTTAAACCATTGCTACAAGTGTTTACATACCTGTTAAAAGGTGTTCTCGCACCTCAAAGTCTAGACCACATTTTAGGAGTTTACTGGTAACTCTCACTTC
>NW_015634463.1:561497-578121 GCF_001515625.1 Sinocyclocheilus rhinocerous
ATGACCTCAAGGTTAGATTATTGTAATGCTTTATTGGGTGGTTGCTCTGCACGCTTAATAAACAAACTCTAGCTGGTCCAAAATGCAGCAGCTAGAGTTCTTACTTGAACCAGGAAGTATGACCATATTAGCCCGGTTCTGTCAACACTGCACTGGCTCCCTATTGAACATCATATACATTTTAAAATCTTGCTACTTATAAAGCCCTGAATGGTTTAGCTCATCAGTACTTGAGCGAGCTCATATCGCATTATAGTCCTATAATGGCGCCTTTCCACTGCATGGTACGGCTCGGCTCAGTTTGCGTTTCCACTGCAGTGTACCGCTTTAAAGTGGGCGGGATTATAGACATGTCATTATAGTTGTGCCGCCTCTACTGCCACGACCTCCTGAAAAACTTTTTCATTCCGCGTCGTCCCATCAAGCTCTCGCTGGATCCGCTCCTCGGCTATCAACAAGAGGAATGCCTGCACTTCCTCAACAGACCACGAAACAGTCATTATTTTGTTGTTTAAAAAAAGGTGCACTCGTTCGAAACTGTTGCGTTCGTTCAAAAAAAGTTGTGTTCGATCCTCGCTGGCTGTGCTGGTAGTGACGATTCTCTCCGGCAAATCAGTGATCAGCAGGGTTTACGCGTCACATTTTGGTAACAGTATGGCTCACTTGGAACCTCAGCCAAGGTGGTACTGAAAAAAGTACCAGGTACCAGGTACTGTACACAGTGGAAAACCCCCCAAAAGCGAGCCGTGCCATACCATAAAGTGGGAAAGCGCCATAAGTCCGCTGTGATCTCAAAACTCTGGCCATTTGATAATACCTAGAATATCAAAATCAACTGCGGGCGGCAGATCCTTTTCCTATATAGCGCCCAAACTCTGGAATAATCTAACTAGCGTTGTTCAGGAGGCCGACACACTCTGTCAGTTTAAATTTAGATTAAAGACCCATCTCTTTAAACTGGCTTACACATAACACATTATCACATTCCTATAATTCAAATCCGAGGGCTGCAAGGATTGTTAGGCTGCATCCGTTAGGTCAACCAGAACCGGGAACACTTCCCATAACACCCTATGTACGTGTTACATCATAAGAAGAATGGCATCTACGCTAATATTAGTCCGTTTCATTCTTATTCATTCATTCATTCTTAGCCAACCAGATCCAGTCTGTATCGAGATCAGATGGTCACTGCAGTCACCCAAATCCAGTCCAGATGGTGGATCAGCACCTAGAGACAACCTCTACAGCCCTGAATGTCAGCGGAGACCATGTCCACTAGATGAGCCCCAGAGACAGATCCCCTGTGAAGACCTTGTCACCTCGACAGCTATCTGCACAATTCTGACTTGTGTTGCAGCCTGGAATTAAACCACACCCTGCTGGTTTCTCTGGCCAGAGGAGAACTGGCCCCCTGACTAAGCCTGGTTTCTCCCAAGGTTTTTTCTCCATTTCTGTCACAGATGGAGTTTTGGTTCCTTGCCACAGTCGCCTTTGGCTTGCTTAGTCGGGGACACTTAATTAACGGCAATATTGTCGACTTGATTGCACAGACACTATTTGAATTGAACTGATCTGGACGATGACATCACTGAATAAACGATGGACTGACTTTAATTGAAAAACTGAGTGTTTACTATTGTCCTCTTGTATTATCGACACACTATTTTACTGTATACTGTAAAGCTGCTTTGACACAATCTGTATTGCATAAAGTGCTATATAAATAAAGGTGACTTGACTTGATAGCTGTGATATTTAATAAAATGAAATATTTTTTGTTAATATTACACATACAGTGGGTACGGAAAGTATTCAGACCCCCTTAAATTTTTCACTCTTTGTTATATTGCAGCCATTTGCTAAAATCATTTAAGTTAATTTTTTTTCCTCATTAATGTACACACAGCACCCCATATTGACAGAAAAACACAGAATTGTTGACATTTTTGCAGATTTATTAAAAAAGAAAAACTGAAATATCACATGGTCCTAAGTATTCAGACCCTCACAAATATTCCAGTGGCAGTAACTAGCGGTTTGTCTGGTTGACACTACAGCATAGTAGATGGTGGTATTGCACCTTAACACTGGTTGCCACTGACATTAAATATACAAAGAAATAGCTACCGACAACACAATGTGTTGTTATTACTGCCACACAAAATCCTGTCAGAGGAGGTTACAAACTCTTTTGAGAGTGATTGTCTCAAATATCAAGCCTTTTGAGTGTGAATGAGTGGGAAAAAAGAAAGAAAACATAAAATGAATCATGAATTTGACTGATAGCATTATTTTTTTCCTCAAATTTCTACAGATATTGCGATATCATGAATTCTTTAAGTCACAATATTTGTGTAGTGAAAATCTGATATCATGACACCCCTACTGCAAACAAACAACATAAGGGTGAATGTCTGAATTGTAATTTTTAGTTGAGCTATTGCTATCATTTGACCTCATTATGTTGCAACTGAAATTCCCAAAGGAAAGTTTTGCGGCAAGAAAACACCTGCTGAAGATTTCGTTTTCTAATTTTTCAAGTGTAATGGCATCATTCAACCTGCCACAGGTCTGAGTTTCTCAAAACACAGGAGTTATTTTGATGATCTGTCAATGAGTGGAGCTTTCCAGTCATAACCCTCCTGAGGAAGAAAACTTTCAGATGCCTCATAAAGGATTGCTGAGACATGTTTCTAAGATCCTCTAAACAACAAGTTAAAAAGTTCTGCTTTGTTTTTCTTAAGTGTCAGATTACCTGGTGCTTCACTCTTCTTCTCGCGGTACACATTGGAGGTGAAGGCGTAGCGGAGGGCGATGGCGGCAAAGAACATTTCGATGCAGATGATAAAGTTCTGCCAACCAGCAGCCACTGTACCAGCCCCCACCTCATTACCATCGATGACCAGAGCTTCTGGGATCACACCACATCGCTCCAGAATGGCCAATACCATACCTAAAAAAAAAGACATACCAAAAAAAATTTGCAGGAAGAAACTTTTTTTTTTTTAACTTTTTTTAAGGTCCTGCCTTGTCCACAACCATATTCAAATAAAATGTTTCATGTGTCAATGAACAGCTTGAGATGAATACCGAACATACAACGCAGAGTAACCAACCTTGCCAGAAGGAGAGAAAGATGACGGATTTGATGGTGAGGAATTTGAGCACAGGCTCAAAAGGTCTCAGAAGGTCACTGGTCGCAAAGTAGAAGAGAAAGAGGGCATAGAGAGCCAAACTGACAGAAATGTTGTAGATGATGGTGATGTAAAGGTAACCTCCCGTTACACTATATGAAAAGACACAAGACAAGGAGTAAAAGACAGTTCTTTAAAAAGTCAGATGTTGTGTTATTATGGAATGTTGATATAAGATAAAAAGGAATGAATGACGGGTGGCTCACTTAAAGTCTCCATCGTGATATTTGCCAAAAGCCTGCAGAAGGATGGTGATGACAGCCATGATGGGCTTCACGACACAGAACTGAAGTGTGGCCTAGATGATGACATTAGTAACAGAAGCAGATGAGTAATGGTGATGGTTTGGTTTTTACGCCAGTTCCATTTAGTCAACACAAGCCTGTAATATAGTTTGAGTGATAGAGAACTTCTAGTCCTCATCATTTTCAAAGGCATGGTAATGTTGCATGCTTATTTTTGACAGGAAGTGCTTATTTCTTACATAATCAACACAAAGTTTGACATGACTGACAAATCCACTCATTGAGAATGACACAGAGGAGAATTTTTTCCCAATCTTGCTACATGCAAGTCAGAATCAACTGCTTGAATCATCAACGTGGAATTCAAGTTTTAAATCGAAGCTGTCTTTGAGAAAAGCCGTCGCTAAATAATCAAAGCACGCTCTGTCTCCGCTACAGTCTGGTACATCGCAAGGTGATGCTTTGAAAAATCCCACATGTAGGCGTCTGGTCAGACAGATTTATGTGTTCTGAAATTCCACTTCCTATTAAAAAAAGTTCAATTCACATTCTTTTCAGTCTTTTTGGGTATGGGGCTCTCAAATCCAATTTTCATCAGTATTATTCTCAAAGTGCGAGCGGGTTCCTCAGCTGCCGTGCAGACAGCATCAGGCTGGCGGCAATACCTATTTTTTGTGTTTATTATCGAGTGACTTGCACCTGCTTCCTATTGTTTTTAATCCTACTTTAACCACTGGAGCTTCTCAGGAAAGACAATAGTACAAATATAACAGCTGCCACTTCATGAAAATGCAGGTAGAGAAGGAAAGTTAAAGGTTGAGGAGACAAAGAAATTCAGACCCTCTCATTAACATATTCATGCCGTTTACATATAGCCATTTGTACTCATACAGATGCAGGTCAAAACAGAATGGGATAGGAGACATACTAAAATCCTAAAATGTTCAGCTTATTTCCAAATTGTACATCTCATATTTTCAATTTGGTCTCACACTTTTGGACTCCACTGGAAATAATCTGAATATTTTAGGATTTCTAAAAAGTTAAACAAAGAAATGTTATGAAAAACATTGCTGTGAAGGAAAAGTAATTTTAATTTTAAAGAAAAACGGGAACAAACCTGCTTGCAGAATCTCAGGAAGCCAATGGAGTAACCCATTCCTCCCAAACAGCACGTTCCGTAAAGGCAACTAGACCTGTTAAAGGCAAATGAAAAGGAACATTTGAAAGGTGATGCTATTCTTGAAGGTAATTTGATGAATTGATATTTTAAACACAAGCCAGGCATAAAGGTATTTTGCACAAAAAATAGAAAATCTTAAAAACAGAAAACGTTGTCAGAGCCTTAACGTAGAGGTTAAAGGGTTAGTTCACCCAAAAATTAAAATTAGGCTGCGTTTTACTCACCCCCGAGGCATCCTAGGTGAGGCTATTCGCTACAGGAGGCCTTTGTTCACCCCCCGGAGCCGTGTGAGACACTTTTTTTTATGCATGGGCGCTTTTTATTTAACTTCTTTTGGACTGAAGCAATGCAACACCCGCTGACTGCAATGATAGAGCTTGAAAGATCAAAGACAATTTTTAATATAACTCCGACTGGATTTGTCTGAAAGAAGAAAGTCATATACACCTAGGATGCCTCGGGGGTGAGTAAAACGCAGCCTAATTTTCATTTTTGGGTGAACTAACCCTTTAACACACATGCTCTGAGTCATGGTGATCATGACTGTATTTACATGTTGTATTTACATTACATGTTGTATTTACTTTTCTCAAAGCTCTTCACTATGCATTTTGTGGGAATTCCTTCCCCATGCTGGATATATGCGATGCTGCCTTAGAACTTTGCCAAAATGAGGCACAGAGTGGCAGCATAAATATTAAAATGTTAGATTGGCAGCATAATTAAATTGTCTACAATTTGGGGCAGCCTTTAAATAGGAAGCACACTTATCATGCCTTAAAGCGCTGATCACTAGGTTATGAACCTAGCAGTTGTTTTAAAAAATTTTTAAAAATAAAGACACTCACTGAATAGGTTTTCCTCTTATTTCCGACATGATGGCACTTTCTCCTCCAAGGTACTCAAAAGATAGACTCAGGAAGTTGTATATCACAAATGCTAGAATGATAAAAGAAGAAAAACAACCAACAAGTCAATCATGAGAGCCTAACAGAAACAATTTGCTGAACTTGCAGAGAGTTTTAAATAAGCAGACAGAATATGTTCGACATGAAAAATAAATAAATAAATACAATTTCCTGTCACTTTGTGCAAAAACCGGTCAATATTGAGGAGTTGTTTGTGTCCAGGAAGTCCAACTTAACAGACTTCAAACAGACTTTAAAGACAGATTAGATGGTTAGATATCATTGTCTCTCAGTGTGTACAATGTGTACAGTGTGTATTACTTGTGGTAATATTTTACTGATGGTCTCCATGACTAAGACTTCACACCTTTGAAATTATACAATTACAATTATATAATTATATTTATATTACATTACTTATATTGAAGGAAATTAAGGCTTTTATTCAGCAAGAATGCATTAAATTGATCAAAAGTGATAGTAAATACTTTAATAAAGATTTGTATTTCAAATAAATGCTGTTCTTTTGAAATTTCTATATTAAAGAATCCTGAAAAAAAGTATAATGGTATAAGTATAAGGGTGTTAGTTAGTTTGAGATTCCCTCTTTTCTTCACTTTCAAATGGCTAGTGCCGTGCGCATTTTACTTTCACTTTCAAATTAGTGGCAATTGAATTGCTGCAATTCAGCGTCAAGCAATTGTTCGTTTGAGTTTTCCCGCTTTTCCTGATTTCTTGGCTTTCAAATAGCTTGAAAAAGCGCCGTCAGCATTTACTTTCACTTTCAAATTAGCTGCAATTCAGTGTTGATTCAATTCAAGCAACAACAACGTCAAACTCATAGAACTTTTATTAACAAAACGAATAAAAATACACTATATATGCCTAATAAAATAACAAATTACTTGGGCTACATAAAGTTTAAATTGGTATATAAAACTGAAAATCAGCAAACACTGTGGAATTAAATAAATAAGAAACATAGAACGTTTATTAGCAAAACGAATAAGAAAGCTTGGAGGCACGGCATATAGGCTACACCTTGATGTAAAATAAAATAAATAAATTACACAAAGTTTAAATGAAGTAATCAGCAAACACTGTGGAATCAAATAAATAAGAAATTAATGTTTAAAAAAAATGTCCAGTCAATAGGCTTTACAAAATCTAAAATATTGCCAAACAGGCACCTTTGCATTTCTTTTCTAAACAATCTTCTGCCATCGTCTTTTCTTTCTCACCTCACTCTTGTCAGTCATCTCGACTCACTCTCCTCACGTGATAAATAAAATCTGACTCCTGCTTCGTGGTGCACTGTCGTTCGCGCACGGTTCGGCACGCTGCATTGAGCGTTTAGTTTTTAAAAGTGTCTATCCCTCTAACTGAACTAAAATATATTCAAATAAAAAGCAGATTAAGCAGATTTTGTGATAATATTTCACAATATTACAGTTTTTACTGTATTTTTTAATCAAATAAATGCAGCAAATGCAGCCGATTTTTTTTAAACTGTGATAATATTTCACAATATTACAGTTTTTACTGTATTTTTTAATCAAATAAATGCAGCCTTGGTGAGCATAAAAGACTTCTTTCAAAAACATAAAAAAAACTTGCCAACCCCAAACTTTTGAATGGTAGTGTATTAAAGACTACAACATAATCGCTCTAAACTTCATAACAGACTCATTTTTATGAAATTTCTATTATATTCAGTGCAACGATGGATTACATGGATTACATGAAATCCCCACACTGGAATTTTCCCATGTTACTTAAATAACACAGTAAAAACTGTGTTTCAAGTGTTTCAAATCTAGGAGTAGTGGGATAGGCCTGAAAAGATAATAACAGGGACATTTGGCCGTCCTCCCTTCTAGCTGCAACATGACAAACTGGTCTGTTCAGTTACAATGAACATGTATCCGTTTCCCCTCTATGAAACCTGCCACCCCACGTCTGTAAAGCAGGATCTCCTCCCTCACTGCAGGCCAGACTTCCAAACAACAGCACATGTCATTCCACCAGTGTGATATTTGGAGTGAATAATATCATGCCTAGGGGGGTAGGAGAGAATGTAAGGGCAGAGAGCAGCTCAGATTTACTGTACCTTCATAACAGTCACGAACGGAGTCGAAATACACATAATACTGGGCATTACTGATGAACAGCAGGCTGAGCCAGGAGTCGAAAGCATAGATGGGGACGATGAAAAGGATGCGGATGATGTAGCGCTGCTCCTTTGGCACCGTGTATGACCTTAGGTGCAGGTATATCTATAAAGACAGAGTTTGTTAAGCAAGACAAAAATTAGCTTGACCACAAAATAAATTGAGTCAGACATATATTGCAAAAACAGTGAAATGCAAATGATTAAAGTGCATTGGAGCAACATGCTCCAGAGCAGATCAAAAGGTGGCAAGAACACGAGTATCATTTGTTTATTATCAGACACTAGTAATGAGGAAAAGTGAGGTGGACAAACAGGAACTTGTATGCAGTAGTACCAGTGACACACAGTAAATAGGTAACTGTAAAAGTCTATAACAGTTTATGGACAGCTAATAGAACAAATCAAACAAAGCAATGTTTAACCAAACTAAAGCTGACAGGATATTAATAATTATATACTTCAAAAGAGCTTTTAACATCACTAGCTGTTAGGAGACAATACATGCATTTTCTTAGCAGTATATTAGCTATAAACAGAGTTGTCTTCTTTTTTCTCAGTTTATGACGGGTGGTAATCAGCATAAAGTTTCAATACCATCACTTAATGTTATTTAACTAGGCTAAATTATTTTTGTTACTATAAAAAAATCAAAACGATGGTGGGGGGCGGTGCCGCGGTAGGCAAATGACGGAACCGGTGTTGCGGCTTAACACCGGTATAACCGAAAACACCGTCTACCGCAGCAAGCCTACTTAAGACTGGAGTAATGATGCTGAACATTCAGCTTCAGCATCAAAGAAATAAATTAGCCTACATTTTAAAATATATTCAAATAAAAAGCAGATTTTTTTTAAACTGTGATAATATTTCACAATATTACAGTTTTTACTGTATTTTTTAATCAAATAAATGCAGCCTTGGTGAGCATAAAAGACTTCTTTCAAAAACATAAAAAAAACTTGCCAACCCCAAACTTTTGAATGGTAGTGTATTAAAGACTACAACATAATCGCTCTAAACTTCATAACAGACTCATTTTTATGAAATTTCTATTATATTCAGTGCAACGATGGATTACATGAAACAAAACAAATCCCCACACTGGAATTTTCCCATGTTACTTAAATAACACAGTAAAAACTGTGTTTCAAATCGTCATTGTCTAGGAGTAGTGGGATAGGCCTGAAAAGATAATAACAGGGACATTTGGCCGTCCTCCCTTCTAGCTGCAACATGACAAACTGGTCTGTTCAGTTACAATGAACATGTATCCGTTTCCCCTCTATGAAACCTGCCACCCCACATCTGTAAAGCAGGATCTCCTCCCTCACTGCAGGCCAGACTTCCAAACAACAGCACACGTCATTCCACCAGTGTGATATACAGAGTGAACATTATGCCCAGGGGGCAGGAGAGACTGTAAGGGCAGAGAGCAGCTCAGATTTACTGTACCTTCATAACAGTCACGAACGGAGTCGAAATACACATAATACTGGGCATTACTGATGAACAGCAGGCTGAGCCAGGAGTCGAAAGCATAGATGGGGACGATGAAAAGGATGCGGATGATGTAGCGCTGCTCATTTGGCACCGTGTATGACCTTAGGTGCAGGTATATCTATAAAGACAGAGTTTGTTAAGCAAGACAAAAATTAGCTTGACCACAAAATAAATTGAGTCAGACATATATTGCAAAAACAGTGAAATGCAAATGATTAAAGTGCATTGGAGCAACATGCTCCAGAGCAGATCAAAAGGTGGCAAGAACACGAGTATCATTTGTTTATTATCAGACACTAGTAATGAGGAAAAGTGAGGTGGACAAACAGGAACTTGTATGCAGTAGTACCAGTGACACACAGTAAATAGGTAACTGTAAAAGTCTATAACAGTTTATGGACAGCTAATAGAACAAATCAAACAAAGCAATGTTTAACCAAACTAAAGCTGACAGGATATTAATAATTATATACTTCAAAAGAGCTTTTAACATCACTAGCTGTTAGGAGACAATACATGCATTTTCTTAGCAGTATATTAGCTATAAACAGAGTTGTCTTCTTTTTTCTCAGTTTATGACGGGTGGTAATCAGCATAAAGTTTCAATACCATCACTTAATGTTATTTTGGAGTGTTTGTGTGGGAATTTTTGCCCATTCATCCACAGCATTTGTGGGGTCAGGCTGTGATGTTGAACAAGAAGGCCTGGCTCGTAATCTCCGTTCCAGTTCATCCCATAGGTGTTTGATGAAGTTGAGGTAAGGACTCTGTGAGGGTCAAGTTCTTCCACACCAAACTCATCTAACCATGTCTTTTTGGACCTTGCTTTGTGCACACGGGCACAGTCATGCTGGAGTAGCAAAGGGCCTACCCCAAACTGTTCCCCCAAAGTTGGAAGCATGGCATTGTCCAAAATGTCTTGGTTTGCTGAAGCATTACGTTTTCCCTTCACTGGAAGTAAGCAGCCCCATACCATTATCCCTCCTCCACCAAACTGTACAGTTGGCATAATGCAGTCAAGCAGGCAACATTCTCCTGGCATCCACCATCCATCTCACCCATCAGACTGCCAAACAGATTTGTCACTCCACAGAACAGGTTTCCACTGCTCCAGAGTCCAGTGGTGATGTGCATTACATGTACTTGGTGAGGCTTGCATTGAGCTACAGAAACCCATTCCATGAAGCTCTCGGGCCACAGTTACTGTGCTGATATTCCAATAATATCACTTACAATTGACCGTGGAATATCGAGCAGGGATGAATTTTCAAAAAAACAATTGCAATTATTGTATTGCAAATTATTGCAAAGGTGGCATCCAATCACAGTTCCACATTTGAATTCACTGAGCTCTTAAGAATGACACTTTTCCCCCCACAAATGTTTGTAAATGAAGACTGCATGGCTAGGTGCTTGATTTTATACACCTGTGGCAATGGGTCTGATTGAAACACCAGATTGAACTTCTGATTTAGGTTTTTTATATATTTCAAGTAACATTTTTTATGGTTTTAGCTTAATTTCACTTAACTATAATAGTCCTGCTTTGTACCTTTTTTTTTTTTTTTAGCCCTAAAAGGTTCAAAGTTGTCCCTTTAAGTGTTCTACCCCAGTGACAAGCTGTTGTACCCCTAAAAGTAAATTATTTTGCACATTATTTTCTGGGAGTGTTCTGCCAAGTAATATATTTTATTAGCCAAAATGTAGGCTTTTACAGTTTCCAAGCTACATAGTAACTTGGCACAGAATACAACCAATGTGCTGTCACATGTGTGCATATATCGGCTATATAGATATAAAGTTTGGCTCTACCGGTTTTATAATCTACATTTGAAAAATACTATGGAGTTTGTGAGGTATGTGTATGTCCTTAAAGTCCCTTTGAACTTCACATTATTACTGAGGGGGCTCAATATTCGCTGGGTTCTTTAAACTCTTGGACACTCAATCATTTAAAATCTGATTATCTGAGTCCTTCATTCCACGGGTGGAGGCTTGATGCATTTGTGGGTTCTCAAAAAAGCAAGGGGAGTTGCTCTCTGAACTGATGTCCTCCATTTCACCTAGCCTGCAGGGGAAATAAGTTCATAGTCTCCCAGACTCCATAACGCAGAGCTGACAGAGAGAGAGCCGTGCTCACAATAATGGCTCTGGCCACTGACTGTCTACTGGCTGTCACAGAAATGCAGTCAAAGCTAATTACAACCTGTCTGAAGCAGAGAGGAACTGCGAGGTGACCAAAAACAAGGGCCGGTGAATCACAAGGTATAGCACCAACTTTAAGACTGTAAAGCTTGTAAAAACAAGAGAGCTGAGAAAAGGCCGGCCCAAGAGTGCTGTTGGTGCCTTGCCAGTGCAATATATAACAATTCACTTAAGAAGGTTTGGCCCAGAAGGTGCTTATGTTCAAAATAGCTGGTCTTCAAAGACTACTTTGATATCCCTGGAACTGATGGGAAAGTTTTGCAGGCAAATCAGTAACTTCAGAACAGGGTGTTTTAGGAACACAATCTCAATTTCTGCCTTTAGTATGCAGCGTGCATGAAAAGTTCCGCAGGGAGAATCTTTTGTAGCGAAACAGAGAAAGGCAGTGAAATACTACAACAATCCTGAGGGCTCCTTTAATCTCCTCAGGATTTACATATGTTGCCTCACGCAACCCTCCGCAGGCGGCTGTTTGCGAAGCCGTGGATGAGGTGGTGGTAGAGTCGTTGTTCTCCTGCTAGGCTAAGGGACAAAAACCAGACTGTTTTGACATGATTATGACTTGAAGAGGAAAACCACTACACAGGGACTCGTTTCCAGGCTCCATATAGCATCCCAACGTTGTTTGGCCGCTTCAAAACTGTCAGCTTCTCCAGAGGTATTGGCTTTTATATGGCACACAAGACACTTTGGAGGCAATCAAATCATAGTCCTCCGGGCACACTGCGGGCATTGCAATTCAGAGCTGAAGAAATACCTTTCCTGACCTCTGCTCTCCATCAGTACGATCCCAGTAGTTCAATTACATAACAGATGCTTGAGAAACATACTCTATATTAAATTTCTTCATGGGTCATATAGGCTGCAATGAAAAGGGATTCAAAATATACCAGCAGGAGCAGGGAAATTAGATTTCGGCCTTTTCTGAAAACGAAACAATGTCGGCAAATATAATTGGTAATTCGACACACAAGATGGGTATATTCATACTGTGCCGGCACTTCACGTAACAATTACTTTTACACAAAATTCATCCACCACCAGCTGATTTCATCTTGCTGTAGACAACACAGTGAACTCATTCATATGCCACAGAAGTGGCTATTCAGCTATGATGTGCACTTTTAGCTGTTGAACGGCAAAATATAAAGGACAGGGAAATACCCGAGCAAATTAGAACTGCTCAGCATGTTTACATCTATAAAGAAATCACCAAACCTTTGCAAGAAGACTTATTGAACAGTCTGGTGTCTAAGAAGCTGCCCTCATCTCTCTCTTTTATTGATACAGCTGGTGTAAAGGTTAGTGACTGATGGTCTTTCATCAAGCACAAAGGAACTTCCTCTATAAACAAAGGTCGGGCACACAAATGTTGCTCACACTGTAGTTTCTGCTTCAAACCTGTGAGCATACACTACCAGTCAACAGTTTGGACACGCCTACTCACTATTTTCCACATTTTAGAATAATAGTAAAGTCATCAAAACTATGAATATAAAAAAAAAAATTTGAATATTAAACGCAAATGGGAGTATGGGAATTATGTAGTGAGCAAAACAACAACAAAACAAGAAGCTAAATCAAAACTTACATTTTAATTTCTTCAAATGTTTTGCTCACATTCGCTCAACCAACTTCATGGTATTCAATTTGGATGATTTTGAATCTCACCAATTTACAATAAATAAATAAAATCTATGTATCTATTGAAATAAAAGTTCAAAAGTTACAGTAAAGAGATTTATGTTATATGAAATACCGGACTACTTGAAATACTGACAAACACTATATTAAGAGACACACAAAACAACAGATACACATAAGCTTTGTCACAGAGACAATCATTTCCTTTAAAAATGTTCCTGTAGTGCACACTGCAGATGGCACATCAGGGCACATAGATTATTGGTTACGTATCCTCGCATTAGATTACCAGAGTACACTAAAGCCATATTGTGTGTTTACACAGCACTCTTATCAGCTCTGGGAACAGGTACCACTCTGCTCTGTAGTTAACTTTGATTGGTCAATGACGGTAACAGCACTCTAAATGAATCATTTAGAGCAAAGAAAACATGGATAACGGTCTAGAACAAACATGCAGGTATTTATTGATCTCTGATGATCGATAACCAGTGGAGGCAGGGAGTGGGGGTTTAGTAATTACTGCAGTCTTTAATGACTATGTGACATAGATTAACCTTCTAAAATTACATAGTATTATCAAGATCTGCAGATGAAAATGAGCCTGTGGTCAGGTATGAGGGAGGAGACAGCATGGTACAGCTCTTGTTTTCTCTGCCTAGGTTATTTGCGTTTATTTGCCTGTGCTCTGAATGAACCACAGCTATTAGAGCTTCCAGCTTTCCCCAGGCCGCAAAACCACTCCATTTAATGCTGAGATTTGTTTCTCTCATGGCCTATAGTTGCTATACCCCATACTAGTTTAAAAGCAGCAGTGATGCTTTTCTGTAGCTAAGTAAGCAGCTGTGTGGTCTAGAAATTGTGCTGGATGTGTGAGTGCCTGGCTGTAAAAGGATTACTATGAATTACTTGTCCTCAAACACATTAGTGACATTTAGTTCCTTGAAATTAGCCTACCTGATGACAGGTGATGATGAGCGCAGACCAAACGAAAATCCCTGACAGAGCTTGAGCAGTGGGGGTGTTAAGGAAGATCTGGTCGTCCCCCACTACTTCAGTCCCATTACTTGATCTGATCACGGTCATGTTTGACATGCTGGTTATATTTGACAGCACTGAGTATGATGACAAAGGGGCTGAATTATCCATGTTTTTATCTGAATCCACTGACAGAGAGCTGAAATTTGCTGTAGTATATCCGGAATCATTCATCTGTAGGGAAAATAATAAATAAAAGAAAACATTTTTCAAAATCAAATTAAAACCAAATGATATTAGTCATAAATATTTATTGTATCTTTCATTTACACCTTTGTTTATACACTATCATTCTGAAGAATCATTAAAAATTCAAGGATTTGAAATCATTCTACTATGCTGATATGGTGCTCAAGAATATTATTATTATTATTAATGATGATGAAAACAGTTGCTGCTTAATATTTTTGTGGAAACTGTGAATAATTTTTTCTTCAGATTTCAAAAGAACTGCATTTATTTGAAATATAAATCTTTTGTAACATTACATGATGTCTTCGGGGTAACTTTTATTCAATTTAATGCATTTTTATATATAAAAAAAAACCTTAATGACCCCAAACTTTGAATAGAAGTACATATAATTCTGTTTATTCTATGAAATGCAACCCATCTTTATCTATCAATTGCACTATTTCTGTTCCAATGACAGCAAACACTTATTTATTAGTAATAAACTCATTATTATTTCTTATTACAATAAAACGGTGTTTCCTTTGTAAGTGCAGTCCTTTTTTATGTTTGGAGATCTCATGTCAAATTATTATGGTTTTACAGTTATTAAAACAGCATTTACTGATTATATATTTACTAATATTTTGCTGGAAACTATGGGTAACATGTTGATTTTTTTTTTTATAAAATTAAACCAAGCGTCAGAATACATAATTTACAGCATATGTTAGTGTAGTATTTTTTTCATTAAAATATGCCTTTTTTACATTGAGAGATAAAAAAGCTGCCTAGCAATCATATCAATCAAACCTATTATTGAAACAGAAGGCAAGACCTGTTTATAGATATTTTATGAAACACTTACCCTGATACAGTGTCAACACCTGAGAGATTTTAGTGCGATCAAACTCGAATTACTTTACCAAAACGTCACTTTACTCTGAACATCGCACTGGGACTAAAATAATAACTACATTACGTACATGAGAGACTAAAGAAACATCAATATACGACATGTAGCCGTGGGTAGACACGGCCCGTGCGACGACACCGACGACTCAAGCGCGCACTTCCTCGTTTAACTATTGACAGGTCTGATGTGCGTCAGTCAGCTCGGTGGAAACAGCCCGGAATCGAATTGATCTTTATAAAAATCCTGAAGCGAAGAAACCGGTATAAGATTGTTTTCCTAAAAGCTTTTCCAAAATCCACACCAACAAGCTCGTCGCTCCGTCTCAAATTAGGGCAGGTGTACTTCGCGACAAAACAGCACACCCAGGTCATGTGACCTTGCGACTTTAGTCCTTGGTCACGTGACTTGACGAGCACCTGTCGATCAAAGTTACAGTATTCTTGCTGCACACGTGCAATGTCAATTGATACACTGTGCATACTGATAAAAACAATATAGGATATAGGCTATAATTCAGGTACTCCAGGCCACTTTGAGATATAAGAGGGCCATAAAGAAATTACCTTAATTCACACTATATACATTAGTGATTAGTTGTAAAAAATAATTTCTTCTCCAACAGGAATATGTTGCAGCAGTCAGGTTCAGAAAGTAATTACATTTATTTTGTAGTAGAGCTAGATTAATTGATTTTTAACTATAACTTAAACCTTTACTGTGAGCTATGAGGTCCATGGTATATGCCTATGTTAAAGCCATCAACATGCATTATTTCAACTTTTTTTTTATATAATCATGTTTAACAAAATTATTTTTGGTAGAATATTACATTACCCACAGTTCTGCAAATAAATCTCCACTAATCAGAAAATCATGACAAACAAATCTCACCAAAAGAATCTTTAGCGCCCACCCACTCCCATGTCTCCCTTCGCTCTTTGCATATTGCAATAAACATTAAATATATTTGTCCTATATCTATTATTAACATCGTTTTATTTTTCTCAGTTGTTTTAAAACAATTGGCAACCACAATTCTTCATATGATAGTAGTTCTTTCCCTCATTTAAGTGGTTTTTACCAATCTTTTTGTCTGATTTTCAAATGCATCTTTGCTTCAGGAATCATTGTTTATCACATACATATTACATGTGATATACTGATGTATATTATATAGCAATGAAATGTTTTTCCTTAGTTCCTTGTCCGACAGTTTAACTACCATCAGAACCAACAATGAATTAAGGAAATACACACACACATAATAAAATAACAATAAAAAATAGAATATAGGCTATTTCAAGAAGTATAGAATATAGACTAAATCAAGAAGTATGATGTGAATGAATGAAAATAGAATAAATGGAAGACAAATATAGTAGAGAAAAAAAAAGAATCAAGTATAAATATATATATATATATATATATATATTAAAAATGTGTT
>NW_015634463.1:578286-591431 GCF_001515625.1 Sinocyclocheilus rhinocerous
ATATATATATATATTACAAAGGTGTTGAGCCAGGTGCCGCTACAAAGACTTTGGGATTGGTGTGAGACATTCAAATAAGCACCAAAAATTAAAGGAAATAAAATATAACTTTAATCTTAGGGCATCTGAAAAGACATCCATTATACAGAGGCAAAAAGAAGTGATCTTGAACAGTACTCTTAATTTTAATATTAAAATTCAAGCTTTTCAAGCAGTGTGCAATAGCAACAGCACGTATGACCATTCTCTGCACAAGTGTCTTGGGTACGTCTAAATTCATAAAAGACAAGTCAAGATTTACGTTGTAAAAATTGTGCATATACGTCATTTTTCCTCATCCAGAAATAGTGAGTTTGCCATGTGACCTCCTGTTTACCAAACTTGACAGGCTTTGATCATATCTTTAACATTTTTCATAGTTTCAGCACTGTTGTCTTTAAGCGAAAGGCCCAACAGGACCGGTCGGTTGCCTGATTCCTGTGAGACAAACATTGCAACATTCTTGGCGTAGACATGTGTAAGAGGCTGCAAAGGAAACAAAAAGCACAAGGTGAAACACAAACATGATTTTATCTGCCATATCAATTATCCAACAAAAGCGAACTTGATTACCTCATCCTTTCCCAGCAGTACTCTGGTAGTGAACATGGGTAGGCTGATCTCACCAGACCTCGTGTCAGGTGTTATGGACACAAGTGTCCCAATTTTACCATACTGTGTCAAAACTATAAAAATGTAGTTGCTGAATTCCGTGCAGACAACTTGAATTGGGATTCCATTTATTGTTTTTTCTGTCTGTCTTGATCGGATGACGGGTTGAGGAGCCATTATTTACTTTCACCTGAAAAATAAATAAAAGTTAAAAACATGCAGCCTAATAATATTCAGTCATAAAACTCTCACAACTGAAACAAAGTTAAAAACGAGAACAATTAATTACTTTAAATACTAGGCAAACCGAGACGAGGAAGCATGGTTAGCTCATTCATTCAGCTCTGTATAGCAGAAGCACGAAGCTACAGCGACAGTAGGCCGCATGAGATCGCTGACGACTAGCTTGTCAAAAGCGGACAGACGACACAGGAAACACCGAGGCTTCAGAGTGTCAGGCGGAGCATTACATACCAACCGAGATATACGCAACAGCCTTATGGTATGCACAAAACGGTTGAAACAAATAGCACAGATATAATAAACATTTCCCACCGCTAGTTTAAAGTCGTATTTTATCCTCTTAGGTCGAATGTGAATCCGTTTGCAAACATCCCTCAGCGGAGACGGATTGACGGAACAGTTGCATGCGTTTCACCTACGCAATGACAAGGAAAAAGATGCGAGCTGAAGGGAGAAGAGACGGTCTGTTGTTGTGTGTGTTTTGGATATCAATTTTATGTAACGTAACTTTTATTTAAGATTGTATATAATTATATATTTTAAAACATTAAATATTAGGTATATGACTAAATTTGTACTTTTATTATTGTCAGGACATATTCAAACATAAATAGGATAATTATTTTTTCTATGAAAATGAATAGCCTACTTTTACTCAGCAAGGGCGAAATAAGTTGATCAGAAGTGTCAGTAAAGACATAATGTTACAAAAGATTTCTATTTCAGATAAAAATGTATCACAGTTTCCACAAAAATATTAAGCAGCACAACTGTTTTCAACATTGATCATGTGATGATCATGAGATGAAGTTTCTTGAGCAGAAAATCATCAGAAAGATTTCTGAAGGATCATGTGACATGAAGACTGGAGTAATGATGCTGAAAATTCAGCTTTGCCATCACAGGAATAAATTACATAATATATTCAAATAGAAAAGTTTTTTTTTTTAAATTGTTATATTATTTCACGGTGTTACTGTTTTTACTGTATTTTATTCTAATAAATGCAGTCATGATAAGCGTAAGATACTTTTTTCAAAAACAAAACAAAAAGCATGTTTATCATGTTCATAATGTTCCATTATCATATCTTAATTAACAGCAATGTATTTATAAGTGTGTCTGAGTTGCTGTATCTGTATACACTGAAACAATATGCAAAGGAGTCAGGCTTGTTGCAAGTCTAAATATTTTGATTAGGAAACAGTGCCCAGGGAATTTTATCGAACAAACAGACATGTAAATCTATTTCAAAATGTTTTATCCTCTCTATCTACCTGGAACAGCCTGATTGTGTGTGGTTTGTCTGATAGCTTTATCTTCTGGCTGCCTCGCCCCTGTCAGTGGATCTAGTGTGGATGTGTCATACTTTTACTGAGTCTAGTCCATTTGACAGTGTGTGCCATGTTCACTGAGGCTGCTCTTTGTGTTCCAGACTGTAGCTGCTCTGGCAGACTTATCCTGAAGCCTTTGAGCTTTACATCTGACTGAAAAAAAGTTGGCATCTTTGCACTTTTTGTCACAAGGTTGACTAGAAGTGCCAAGGCGCTCTCTCTCTCTCTCTCGCTCTCTCTCTCTCTCTCTCTCTCTCTCTTAGGTGAATGGAGGATTAGTTATGTGAAATGTCATTTAAAATGTCACTAATTTACATCAACACACTTGCTTGTTTTAGAATTATATGTCCACTGCCGTGTCAGGTTTGTTATTATAGATCCTTTTCAGTTGTTTTTATTCTAGTTGTAGGTCTGTTATTGGAACCAGAATTAAGAGTAAAGGCCTGTTCACACCAAGGACAATAACTATAATGAAAATGAGAAAAATATATAATTTTATAAATCGTTCTAATATGTAAAGAATAGCCATACTACAGCTATAACAATAGTGTCACAGAGCAACGATATCATTGGAATCACTTTCAAAATCACTGTCAAACTTTCAATGTTCTTTTATGTCAGACTGTAAAATGCACATTGTAGCCAAGACTTTGAGCTCTGTCATCCCATTTACAATTTATTGCACAATTGCCATGCAAACGTCATCTTAGGCCAGTATCATGTGAAGGCAATTAATAAGCCTTCGCTGAACATGTCATACTAAGCAATCAAAAAGGCTGGTCAAAAAGCCTTTTACAACCTTCAAAATTTTTCTTGACTTTCTCAATATGGTCTTGTGCCTAATGGATATAAAAAGTAGATCATCAATTGTTCTGTCATAACCAGTGTTGGGAGTAACGCATTACAAAAGTAATAATATTGCAGTAATATAACCAAAGGTCTTGAGCAATGATGGTTCTGTGATATTTTGCTATCATGTAAAGTGAAACTCATTTTCCAAAACAAATCTCAAATGTGGAATTTTTCCTCTAAAGCACCATTAAGTAATCATTCTCAGCTGTTAGCATTAGGTAAAATGGGCACGAATGCTATAAACACGCTGTGAAGTGATTTGCTCTTCAAAGTGCTAAAGAGGCGCCAATCAGAAGCTTTATGGGTTTTGTGTGCTCCGGAGGCAGAGGGAGAAATGAGGAAGGAGCAAGCAAAATGCCTATCATGACTGATAAAAGGAAGGAACAAGCACATTCATTGTTCATGAACACCTCCCACAGAAGAGGACTATCATTTTAATATCTCTTTAATGTTCTGCTGGAAATATGCATGTCATTTGGGTTCTCTCGGTTTCCGCAGCAGGAAGATAAGTCTGATTGGCTGGCAGAATTTAATTAGTGTTACATTTTATCCTCAGTGTAAGTCCCACATTTTGCCACATACCTACACTCTTTTGTTCAGACTTCCTTTCATTTTAGTTCTGGTTTCTAATGAGGACAGGATTATACAGACATGATGGACATCCATTATTCAGGTTGGCAGAAGTGACTTAAAACTCGATAATTAAGTTTTTTGTTTCATTCATGTCATAAGTGATTTTTCACATTGATTTGACGCAAATGAGACCATGGGAAATATTAAGCACCAAATATGTACTCCCTACAGTTATAGATTTATAGATTATCTATCTATCTATCTATCTATCTATCTATCTATCATTGTTCATTTTCTTAATTTTCATTTTTATTTACAATTCTTATATATATATATATATATATATATATATGAAATTTTATATAAAATAAAAAAAAACTGATGTGGATGAAGAAAGAACATCTGTATGTTCTGGACGTCTTGATATGTTTTTCATATGTGTGGAGTGCAGCTTCCTGTCAGAATGGTGTTGTCAGATTCAAAGGCTCTGGCTTAGGGCTCGGGGCACAGTGCAGACCCACATAGCCCTGAAAGAGTGCACTCACCAGGGGTTAATGAGAGCTGCCATGGGTCGGTTACCTCACAGAATATTTTCTGCTCCATTGATATGACAACCCACCCCTGGCAACAGTCAGCTCTGTCTGCCCTACACACCCACAGACACACATAGAACATGCAGTAGGGTGACGGTGAATATATAGGCTGAGGTTGAAACCAACACATTCACAGTCAGTTTTACTTTCTGTTATTTGTTGTTGTTCTGAGTTAAAGAGGATAAATAATAAGAAAAAAATGTACGGTTGGACTTGATTGTATCCATTGGGAATTGAGTGGATTGTGAAAAGGTGTTGGATGGTGACTAGTGATTGGAAGTCTTATTCTGAACAATAAGATTAATAATCCGAACCAAATGATTTCCGTGATTTTTCATGAACATCTGAATTCGTTCGCCATTGTAAATTAAATGTAGAATGCCATAAAATACTCTCAGTGTCTCCCACACATGATGTTTGCTTTCTTAAAAGTACTAATTGTTAATGGAATTGTTAAGGAACTGGAAACATTTAGTTGAAACAGAATTGAAACCACACTTCTTATTCCGTGCCATTCCCATCCCTATTAGTGACGTCAGCCGGAAAGAGGAATGTTTTTTTTTATTTCAGAGGCTGAGTGATTTTGATTGCAAAGACAAATTATTTATTTTCTTTGGAATAACATGCACCAAATTTTTCACAATAAGACCAGGAATGTGCATTAATAGAGTTGATTTTGATGTCATGTTGACTTCAAATATCCAACAATTATCAGAGTTACTTCCTCTTCCTTTCAGTGTTATCGTAAATGGCCTTATGCGTATTCATGGGCATCTACGTCACATGAAATACATCATCAGCACTCTTTGATAGAGGCTGAATGCAGCAGTTCATCCACAGCATCGCTGTCTCA
This sequence comes from Sinocyclocheilus rhinocerous, assembly GCF_001515625.1. Classification (NCBI taxonomy): domain Eukaryota; kingdom Metazoa; phylum Chordata; class Actinopteri; order Cypriniformes; family Cyprinidae; genus Sinocyclocheilus; species Sinocyclocheilus rhinocerous. Next base: position 583,386 of record NW_015634463.1, read on the forward strand.
GTCGCTTAGCATCTGATTCATGTTGATCTGTAAGGCTAGATTCATGATGTGAGTGGAAGTCAACAATACATGTAATGAAAATTGCTCTTCTACCATCTGGAGCCTTATGACAGAGGCTCATTCATGAAATAAGTGTACCAACAAAGGCACACACACACACACACACACACACACACACATTCTAGAAAGAAATGCATACGTTCCCCAAGTGACCACTAGAGTGCTGTGCAGCATTACAGATAGCATTCCCATAACATTTGGAGAATTAAGCACACTACATTAGTAATGTGGCCTTTTAAAAGCAGGCTTCACATTATGGATTTCCCATAATGCTTATAGTGTCCTGTAAGTATTGAATCAATCTTAAATGAATGCCTGACATTTAAAGAAGGTTTTTTGTTTGTTTGTTTGTTTTCAGCAGATTTGCTGTGATATTTTATTATACATAACGTAAAGAAACATGAACATGCTTTAAATAATTGTTCCAGAAATCCTTTTTGTCTGTTTTTTTGAAAACATTTAAAGGCCTAGTCTCTTTATAAAAATAATGCCATAGGCAAACCAATAGTTCTAGAAACATTAGCTAATTGGGATTCAAATCAACATAAAAGCAGGAAAGTTGTATTTGTTATATAAGCTTAATTCATAATTAAAGACAGTTGGAGAGAACCACTTCAGATGAACTGCTGCCAGACCATATCTTAAAATGCAAGTCATATAGCCTAGGGCGTTAAACGAACATATTTAAAGGTGCCATAGAATGGAAAACTGTATTTACCTTGGCATAGTTGAATAATAACAGTTCTGTACATGGAAATGACATACCGTAAGCCTCAAACACCATTGTTTCCTCCTTCTTATGTAAATCTTGTGCATGCAGAAGACCACTGAAAAATAGGCGAATCAGAACATAACACCGACTGTGACGTTACAGTCGGGATCACTAATAGTTACGCCCCCAACATTTGCATATACCCGCCCATGTTCTATGCCAGCCGCCAGCCGAACCTGCACAGCCGAATCATCAGAAGTTCTGCAGGTATTGTGAAGAAACAAGCGAGGATAATAGCGAAAATGGCAGATCATGGAAATGATCCTGAGCACCACTGACAAGCATCTGATCTTTTAAAATGTGTGGTAAGTACTGCCGCTGTAGTTTACACAGAGCACATGCGATCGCAAATCTCGAAAGTGAAAGTAAAAAGCGATTGTGCATTCGAAAGCAGGTTCAATGCCCCGCAGCTTAATAGCGGCTTCCTGATGCCCGCATATTATATACAGTATAATTACCCAACTGTATAACTGCGAGAGACAGTATTGAAATTAATATTGTCCCTGTGTTTCCTTCCTGCTGTGCGAGCTACTGAAATTAGCCACACTGTGAAACAGCCAATCAGAGCAGAGCTCAACCTTGAGCCGCACTGTGGAACAGCCAATCAGAGCAGAGCTCAACATTATTATTCACGACCCTACCAAATAAGGTAAAAACAGACCATTTCGTTCTAGGGACAAATCCTAGGGTTGTAAATGGACATGTAAAACCCTTTCTGGAGATTTTTTGCCCTTACCTAAGCCACATACCTTCTATGTAGATATCAGAGAACAATTTAAAATATTGTATCAATGCATGCTATGGCACCTTTAAAACAAAGAGTAGCGTATTCAGATTTGCCTGAAAGCATGCCAGTTCAGAAGTAAATTGATATTGTTAGAAATAATCTGTAAATTATACAGAAACAGAAAAATGTTTCCATGGAAAAGATCAAAGAACATCACTAAATATTAATATTATATGCTGATACTCAAAAAAATAAAAAGAACAAAAATATCCATCCATCTAATCCAATCCATTCAATTGTAATATTTCACAATATTACTGTTTTTACAGTATTTTGATCAAATAAATACAGCATTGGTGAGCATGTGCAACTTAAAAAAAACACTAAAAATCTTATTCCAAACTTCATACAGTATATTTTTATATCTCTTTTTATGTTACTTTATTATCTTGGCAGTAAATGCAATGTGGGTGAAACACTGCATCATTGCTCATTCTTTAACCCTCAGAATGCAGTGAGTGTGTTCAGTGGTGTGAGATGACTGTAACTCTGGTTCAGTGGCTTCGCAGGCCAGGACTAGTGGAGGTGGATGTAGACACACTGAGGGGAGAGGCTGATTAAGAACCTCCGCAGTGAGAGAGCAGGACAGCCTACTCCCATGCTACTGGCTGACCTTGCACAATTCAGCTCCATGAAGCCAAGTCACAGCCATCCCTCTGCAAGAAACGCTTGCTGACCATATGGGCCATGCCTAAAAACACTGTTTTCCTTCCTGGCATACAAAGTGCCCCCACCTACATAAATGCACACGCAGCATTTTTGCACATAAATGCTCTGAGCCATAGGGAGAACAGTATCTGACATCATTAATACTAGATTTTTGTTTGGATTCTAAACTAGCCTCAATAAAAATGAAAATTCTGTCATGATTTACTTACCTTCATGTTGTTACCAACACATGGTATTATTTTTTAAGTAGATCTATAAAGGATTATTTTTTTAAAGGATACAGTGGGTACGGAAAGTATTCAGACCCCCTTAAATTTTTCACTCTTTGTTATATTGCAGCCATTTGCTAAAATCATTTAAGTAAATTTTTTTTCCTCATTAATGTACACACAGCACCCCATATTGACAGAAAAACACAGAATTGTTGACATTTTTGCAAATTTATTAAAAAAGAAAAACTGAAAAATGCTCAGTATTTAGTAGAAGCACCCATTTGATCTAATACAGCCATGAGTCTTTTTGGAAAAGATGCAACAAGTTTTTCACACCTGGAATTGGGGATCCTCTGCCATTCCTCCTTGCAGATCCTCTCCAGTTCTGTCAGGTGGGATGGTAAACGTTGGTGGACAGCCATTTTTAGGTCTCTCCAGAGATGCTCAATTGGGTTTAAGTCAGGGATCTGGCTGGGCCATTCAAGAACAGTCACAGAGTTGTTGTGAAGCCACTCCTTCGTTATTTTAGCTGTGTGCTTAGGGTCATTGTCTTGTTGGAAGGTAAACCTTAGTTCCAGTCTGAGGTGGATAAAAGCGTCTGCTAAATGACTAAATGTAAATGTAATAATGTTAACAAATGAGACCATATTTTAAAGCGTTCATTAAGGTTAATGTCATTTAACATTATTTGATGCATTAGCTATAGGCCTAATGAACTAGGAAACAATTTTTTACAGAATTTATTAACCCATGTTAATGTTAATACATAGATATATTATTGTTCATTAATTTATTCAAGATACACCTGTAAATTCACATTGAAATGTTAGCATGATATTAATATACATATAAATGTACATTAAGATTAATAAATGCTGTAAAAGTAGTTTCCATTGTTAGTTCACGACACCTAACTAATGTTAACAAATTAAACCATATTGTAATGTTGATCCTATTCAAAACTCAGACTGAACATTTTGTTCACAAATCAGACTGACCCAGTTCCCGAGATGCAGCTCACTGTAACCCCTGCCAGAATTTTAGTTTTTGAATACATTTTAAGGCCCCCCAAAAAATATATATATATTTTTTTGCTTCAGAATAACTTTTTGGGAAGTCTGTCCTTGCAGCATGAATGTTCATGGTGAATATAAATAGATACAGTATATTGATTTGTGCATGGGGGAGTATTACTGTGGATGGTAACAGCAGACACAACAACTTGGCTGATTAGTTTGTTGGTCAGAGTATGAGAGGAAACCAGTGGAGGTCTGAATAATCAAAGCCTGCATCCTTGTGTGCTGCCTGCCAATAGACCCCCTCATTACTGGGATGTTGACAATCAGCACCAACGGTGACACTATTTCCTAGTCCTCCGAGGCCGGATCCTTTGAGTGTCATGGGGGGATGGCATCGCAAAACACTTGTATGATAGAGAGAGATGCTTTGTATAACAGCAACAGCTTGTTTCTTCCATCCCTTTCACATGTATGAGTTTAGTGGCATATTCTGTGTACTGTCCTGCAATGTTCTTTCCTGTTCTCTTTTTCTCGTGGCACTAATGACATGGTTACACTAAGCTATTATTAGACATCCTCTTTGTTTACTTAATGCTGTCTTTGTGTGCGTGTGAGTTTTATGTAGCCTTGGTTTCCAGGCGAGTACGCAACAATCACTACTTATGCAAGACTTGGAGATACCATCATTGCTCAGAAGCGTAATGGAATTCAGAATCAATAGAATTTTACGGCGTTCCGGAGCACCGTGTGATTGGACGGAATCAATGAGTCATTATGAGATCATAATGACTCAAATCAAAATTTCTTATTTATAGAGCCAGTGGTTTGCACTCTTGCACACACTGTCCATTATGAACAATGTTGTAACTTCAGAGATGAAGCTGTTGCATAATGTTTTGACAGGTTTGGAGAACTGAAAGAGATTTTACTCTATATAAATACAGCTCCCATTTGGCCACATCATTTTTCCGCCATTCAAATTGGACTTAGTTTGATTAACTTGTGACAGCAGCTGTCAGTTTTCCCATCTCATTAAATTCAAATGATCCCTTCAATGCTTTTGTTTTTCAGTATTCAATTGAAATATCATTAAACATTTAATGCGATTCATATGGACCCTGAAGTAACCTGCCATGGTTTTGTTCTATTATTGATTAATTAGACTGTAATTTAATCAGGACATTTATTTATTTTTGTTTATAATGGGAAGACTTTTTCCGGGTGCTTTGTGAGATGCTGAGAAAGTGGCATGATTTAATGGATCCATTTCATATCCATTATGACCAGTGCTTTGCTCTAATTTAAAATAGAGACATGAGACTTTTAAATTTAATTTCATTATTATTACCTGCACCGTTTGGGGACTTTACCATTATGAGCATATTTGTAGCGAGGGAACTAAAGCATGATGACATTCTGCACACTCTAAGCTGCCGTGGTGTCACGCGGTGTATTCATACAGAAAATGACATCGTTAAAATTGATCAAGTGTAAGAGAAAATATCAGGAGCCGTGGGGTGAACCCCTCTTTCAAACAAAACCTTCATATGCAGTCTATCGTACCTCCATCAAACCCCTGCTGTCATCTGACTCCTATGTGTTAGCCATATATAAATGAGCAGCTATAAATGAAACGAGTTGCGCTGATGAGATTTGGGGAATATGAGAACTTTATGTGAACTTCAGTGCAGATTAGGCTATAATGTGTGGAGCTATGCCTTCCAACAATGATAATGGGATGAAGTAAATTGTGGGGCAGTTTGTTTAGCCATGCCTATGTCTATTTAATAAGGGTTTCATGTTTTATTCTTGCTCAGTTGTTGTGAGAAAGCGATCTCATGAAGTATTTAACCTACTACATTTGTTTCTCCACTGTGTAGAGTGCGCAACTACTTTTTTCAACCTAGGCTCATTATAAAAAAATGTACCTTGACCTACAATTCACTTCAGTTTACAGGTGAAATGAATACTTGTAGCAGTTAAACATCAATACATTTGATTTCTTTTCACACAAATTATGATTATAGAGACATATAATTGATTAACCCATGATTAATTTAGACTTTATATTTAATTGAGACTTACTGTGTCCTTGCACAATACTATGTTATGACCTCAAAACGCTTTTACCATAGAGCATATTTTAACTAATATTCAGTTCAATTCACCTTTATTTTTATGGTGCATTTCACAATCCATATCATTTCAAAGCAGTTTTACAGGAGATGCATGTTTCTACATTACTTTGTCAACTCTGATAACAAATTACTCTAAATTGTAATGTCCATATGACAGAAATATACAGTTCTAATACAAATCATGCAGTTAGTTAATGACATGTATTCATCCAGAAACGATGAACATGATTAAGGCAATGATTACATGTTGTGAACATAATGATTACAATGTGTGGACAGTTTGGCTGTTTAGTATATTTATTCAGAGTTGGCGTCATCTGAGGGCTTCTCACGGGTTAGCTTCATCTCTTCACTGGTGTTGGGTCATCTGAAGTCTTCGTAAGAGGCTGAACACAAACTGGTGCTTGCGCAATCTCTAGAAACAGAAAAGAAAATAGAGAATAATTAGCGTAGCTGCTGTTTATAACATTTCCATTAAAGAATAATCATGTGCAATTGATAAAGTATAACTGGAGTACAAGATTATGAGATGCATCATATGAATGCTTGGCTAAAGAGATGTGCCTTTAATCTAGATTTAACAAGAGAAGGCTAAATCTGGAAGGCTATTCCTGAGTTTAAGAGCCAAATGTGAAAATGCTTTTAGTGGACTTTAGTGACTACATTGTGACATTTACATCACATAATCATACAGTATGTATGGCTTTTCTGATTTGCTTGTAAGCTTACCTGTAAAGTGCTTAGATACAAGTCCTGTGAAACACGAGTCAAGAGATAAAAGACTTGTAAAAGCCTTGTAAAATGGCATGGTTGCTTCAGCAAATGTGCTTTTACCTCACATTTGCTTTTGTTAACACTTTTGGTTAGGTTTAGGGTAGGGTTTAGTGTTGGTAGTGTGTTATTTTCAAGCGCATTAAACTTTTAGCACCACTCACGAACATTTCATTTCCAAACTGCCGTGATACGTATACAATAACCGATGTAATAAATGTGCCAGATGCATGTCCATCTGTTTCCAATAAAGCTAAATGTGCTTTTAGCACCACTCAGTTCACTTTGAAAGTGTTGCAAAACATGCAAGAAGCACTGTGATATCATTTTGCTGAAATGTCACCACAGGTACGTTTTTTTCCAATGAGTCTGGGTTGACTTTTTAAAAATTTCACAAGGAAACAATTAAAGCTTTATCTTTGCCTTCAAGAGCAATCCGAAATGCAGGGGGAATCCAATGTAACTCACTGTTCGGCAGTCTCAAGGTGACTACGCTTTGAATGACTTCTGATTTTTAATTGAACACTCCGAGATATTCACAAGACCCAGGAGAATCCACGGTCGAGGTGAGCATGAATACGTAGTGGTATGCAAATGGCTTCATTCCCCTTCTCACGATAATTAGGATGGGCTCCCTAATTCCACAGAAGTTGTTACTGACTTGCAGTGACTTCCTCTCTAATGCAAATGCAGCTACCAAAATCGAGAGCGGCACATCAGCCAGCTCAAACGAGACCAGAGATCAAAACACGTATATGGACCGTGTCATGCATACTTCATAGGGTGTATGCTTCCAAAATCTTGTGCTGCTATTAAGAGGAGATGAGCTTTTGGATTGCATCCCATGAAGAATGCATTTCTTCAAGATCCCATTATGGAAGCTACAGGGCACACAGATAATTTAATGGCAGGGTAAGCTCAGCCAACAAAAGTGAAGCTCTAAATCAATCAATGATTAAAGCAACACTGCTGGCTTCTTGGTGGCTGGCTGCTTTTAATTTCTAGGCCAAACCAGCCTCCGTGCTTTTTTCAATTTTTCAGCGATCCCTCAAAGTTGCCGCTTCGCCAACATGTCTCCAGAGAACTGTAGCGTCTGGACCAATCAGACACACCATTTTTCATTTGATTTAACAAATCAATTATTCATTAGATTAACAAACATTCACAGACCCCTCACCCAATAAACATACTGGGTGCCAAGATGTCTGTGAATGAGGCCCAGGACCCTGGTCCCCATGGCAACCACGACACCTCTGCTAGACCAGATCCATTTACGACCTAATGGAATGTAAGTAGGGAAAATCACTGCCTTTTTCTTAAGGAAGAGACACAGTGCACAGTAGAAATGGACTCTAATTAATCCATAGGAAAACCTTTCTTTGAATGAACACACATATCCTTCAGGTCATGGTGTATGTTGTCTTTGAGATTTTATACTGTTTTATGCAGGCTTATGATCGAAACACTCATTCATGTCATCTTACATATATGTAACCCTACCATGTTTAGTATCTATGAATTAGTCTTCTGATGATCTAAACGAGAGTGTATATTATATGTTGGTACATAGGCAATATATTAGTGTCCTGAGAATCTTTAGTAATTTCGATTCAAGTCC
>NW_015634463.1:591466-603180 GCF_001515625.1 Sinocyclocheilus rhinocerous
TAATTATAACTAGTTATGATTAATTATTCATATTTCCCCATGAGCTGATTCGCTACAGAACCGTTGCTGTTGTCTCGCTCGTCCCGCCGCCCATCGGGAAAGTGGCTGGAGGGGCTTCTCCTGATGATGCCAGTGGAAAAAAGGCCCCTATTAATTACTGATGTGGTCTCAGAGCAGGGACATGACAGTAGGTAAATGAGATTCAGGAAGAACAGCTGCAGCTCCTCATCTCCTGTGCCGGCTATTCTTAGAAGATAAAGAGCAGGCCGGATGGGCACTTGCCGAACGAGCCAAAGAAATTAACGGTTTCGAAATGTCCTCGGATAATGGACCTTTCCGCACTCCAGCACGGCATTATTTACTGTGGTGGGAGACACACACATACATTACAGACATCTGAGGAAAGGTCATAGAGAAAGATGGAGAGCCGCGGTAAATTGCCTCTCCATCACATTATTGGGCTTTCATATTGCCAAGTCAGTCATGCTGGCACATGAAGGGCCCTGACCTAACTGGCTATTCTGTACACTAGTAACATTACCCTGAATGTCTGATACGTGAAATCCGAAAGCCTAATAGCAAGAGATGAGACTTCATGGGAGCCGATTTATCTGAGATTATTCGCTCTAGTATTTTCTTAATTCCTGTATTTCTTTCTGTTAAACAAACCTGGATTGAATGAATGTTGGTTAATGCTTATTTATATATATATATATATATATATCCGTGAAATCTTATGAGCAAATGTTGAAATAAAGACTCGCTATTTATCATCCTCCAAAAAGACATTTCACAGATGTCATGCTCTGCCAAAAGCCTGGTTTCTGCTCTGTGATTGCCACAGTCTAATCACACATGTTCAGACGACATCTATGAAGATGTAGGAGACAGGTTTTTGGATGTTAAACAGTGTTTTGGATTTGCTTGGCCCATGTTTATCTAACGGTAAATTATTTGCAGCCCAGTGCCCTGAAATCCCATATTCCAGATGTAGCCGTGCATCATTTCCATATATGAGCTCATTGAAAGTGCACAATCTTTCCATTGGGACGGTGTGAATTTGTGTTACTCAGCAAATCAGCCTCTCTCCATCCGGTAGCTCGAGTAAATTAATAACATAACATCAGTTCAGTGCGGGATTGAAAAGGCTTGTCGTCGACCACAAAAGGATTGGGCCATCTGTATGTGAACATGTTTGATGGGACCGCCGGGGTCCGTGCGGCAGACCTGTGCCGTGTTTGCTTTAGTCAGGGGTCTGTTTTGGAAAGATTCTCTGCTAAGCTGAACACAGCGAGCTGTGGTTTTCTCAAGTGTACTTAGTGTCCAAGGCATATCTGACAGAAGGAGGATAAATCTGTCAATTTAATGTGCACTGAGCAGGAACATTATGTTTGACTTCACCTGTTCTTATCTGGCCCACAGAGCCATCACAATTTTTCAGGCTCTAATTTACTTCCTCTCAAAGGTGACTTGAATGTAGTCACGTTGCTTGAACGAACAAAACCCCAAACGGCAGTTTATCGTCACATGCCACTTTAGACAGACATGTAAAAAGTGAATGAATTTCAAATGCGTCCTTTATGCCATTTTTAAAAAATGCAATAAATCCTTTCAGCAGGCCACAGAGGTTTCACTATAAATGTTCCGCCTCCACTATCAGTCTTCCATTATTTCTGTTTGCTGGATTTTCTCCCTGCTGGGAACCCCTGTGGCCTCTGGCAAAAGAGTCAAGTTTGGCTTCAGACAACACACACAGAGAGACAAAGCTGTTGTTTTCCAGCTTGAAATTCTGTCAGTGCGTTGCTTTTGTATGACTTGTCTTTTTTGTTAGACCATGGACAAATATGTCCTTATCTTTATCAAGAATTAGTAACATTCATCTTTTTTTTGTCCCCTTTATGTCACCACAAGATTTAAAGTCTGGGTTTGTGGCCAAGGGGAATCTAAAACATCTACACATAATCTATACATACAACATTTTCAGCAAAAATAAAAGTTAGGTTTTAAACTTTCCATGATTATTTTAATGTGACATTCATATAACAGAGAGAAAAAAATGAAATCTGTTAGTTTGAATAAAAATCAACCCCTGGGACATTAAAGTGCCTGCAGTTGAAGAAACTCCCACATATTGTTGTATGACTAACTCTGCATTTGTCTAGTAAACCTCAACTGCAAATCCCTGATGTTCATTTGTGTGTGTGTGAGATAAATTATAGGATGACATAGCACAGACTTGCATCTCACAAGTTTCGTTCATCAATGTTCTTATGAGCCCTCAAACTCAGAGCCAATAACTTTTTTGCCATAATAATAGAATTCTGTTTCACAAGAATGCATACATAATTGCATTGGACCAATTGCAGTTTTAACAAAACTCCAAATACTGCCATTACCACCACTGTGCCATAATAAACAACCTGACTATTCATGAAAGATATTATGTACAGGCCTATATATAGTAGAAAGACAAATTACTATTAGCTCAGTATAAAAGCATACACAAAATCAATGGAAAGTTTCCCAGGTAATAGAAAATGTGTTTTTGTGTTTGTTCTTATTTAAATATCCATCTAGCAAACAAATTTCTCACAATGAAACCTGAAAATCCTACATTGTAAGACACTTCCTTGTACTAATTGGGTGAATTTTTTATACCTTTTTATAGTGTCCTTTTTATATAATAAAATAAAACAAAAGGTTAACAACATTAATGTGGATGTCACAGTGATGTGAACATCTTAAAAGTCTCAAGGAAACACATTTTTTCTTGAAGTCTAGCAAAATACACTAGCGCTGTATGTTAGTGGATGTATATTAGAAGTGGAGGCGCATTTTATTTTAGGATTTGAAAAATTAGATCTGAACTGTACAACACTAATATCATCCCTCCCACATTTTTGGCTTCTAGCAGGTAAAGAGACTGTTTTTCATGAGCAGACCGTTTATCCTATTTCTATTGCGCAGACAGATAGCAGCCGAAGTGAGAGGGGGCGGAAAAGTAAAGCACAGGGAGCTGCTCATAGAAATTTGCTTGATAGGTCACAATTCATTTTCTATGAGAGGGCCGAGTGAAACAGAGCGGGCGCAATCCTGTGAAACTGTCCCGATTATGGAGCTTGTTTCTGATGTGTGCGGGGGCAGTGCACATATAGCCTATGCCAGGATCCGCCACTGCTCAGAGCAAATACTTTCAGATTTTATTTACAGTATTTATCCATTTTGTAATTCATTCGAATAGCATGACTGTTAGTAAAATCCAATAAGCTAGAAATAGCAGATAGTAGGCCTATGCCAATAATAATAATAATAATAATAAATGAATAAATAAATATATTTTATTATTATTAATTATTATTATTAAATACACAAATAAATGTTGTCATTATTATTATTACTATATAATAATAATAATATTAATAATAATAATAATAAGGCAATACATACATTTTACATCATCATCATCATCATCACATATAATATTATTTATTATTATTATTATTATTATTATTAGCATACTATCTGCTATTTCTAGCTAGTAGTTGTCTGTTAAAAAAAATCCTCAATTTAATTATGTTTAAATAACAAATATTTTTTTGAGTGGGTATTTAAAAGAATAGTTCACTCCATATTGAAAATTCTAACATTATGTTTTTCCAAACCTATAACTAGGAGCATCGTGGCCGGTTGTGAGATATGAAAGAAATGGTGTGTAAACTGCAAACGAAAAAAATAAAATAAAAATCATACATATAAATTCTGACATGTAAATGATTACAGAATCTGTATTCTCTTAATGATAACATTATTTTATTCCCACCACTATTCCCCCCACCATTAAGTGTTCTTAACTACTATGTACCTACATCAAAAAATAAGTACAATGTACTTAATACAGAAATCAATTACAGATGTAATTGCATTTTTAAATTATAAGTACAATGTAAAAACATGTATGTACACAATAAGTGCGTAGTCCTCATCTGTAACTGAAAAGACAACATAGCCGAGAGGAATCCATCAGTAATGTTTATTACATTTTGCAACGTCTGCACATCACCTACTGCTCTCCACCTTCTAATAAAACTTGCCCACTGGTAATGGATGATTTTTTTTTCTTTCTTTCTTTCTGAGGGCTCAAGAGACTGATGTGTTAGCATGAGGTAACTTGTCACTACAAATAAGGGAGACAAGTTGGAGCCTGTGCATTGAAGCATCTCTCTCCCTCTCTCCCTTCCTTTTTAGAAATCATGGCATGCCATAATCTTTCAGTTTTTCTGTTTGTATTCTGAATGCCAGATTCCAAATGCTGCGACATGGGGGTACAAATCAGAAAGCATCATATAAATCAATGTTTTCATTCGTTTGTGGAGAGATCTCCCTCCCTCCCTCCATTCCTTTTTAGAAATCATGGCATGCTATAGTCTTTCAGTTTTTCTGCTTGCATTCTGAATGCCAGATTCCAAATGCTGGGACATGGGGTACAAATCCGAATGCATCAAATAAATCAATGTTTTCATTCGTAGTGGAAAAGATTTCACGTTACAGTTGAAATCCTGTAAATCAAAATCAGACGAGATGCAAAATGTAATGGCAGGTTGAAAGGAGCAAGGCAAATTAATAGTTGCATTTATAACTTCACTCGAACATTGTCAGGTTTGACTTAACACATTTCCATTAGCCAATTGCTTAGGGCTACAGCACTAAAAGCTGAGGCATGCAAACATCTGTCAGGGATTGAAATTCCTCTCATGCTATTATCATTGTGCTGTATGGAAGCACCTCACTTTCCATTTACTGATCAAACAAAGATGATTTCTCTGCACGAACAAACATGGTACCTGTCTTAGAGTGGGCTGTCAGCAGTAAACCAGACATTTCGCCTTCTAACTAGCATATTTCTGAATGAATTATTCCCCAGATAAGCTTTGGTTATGCAATAATCATCTGAAGCTTTATTTGAAAAGACTTCAGTCATGCAGCTCAGCCAAAACTGATATCAAACGTCTGAAATATTTATTGCATTATTTACGATTCTTTGTGGGAATTATGCATCAGGTTGAACCTACCTTAATGCTTTAATAATCACTTGATTAATTTGTATGTCAAAAAGACAATAATTATGACCATGGAAACGTTTGTCAGATGCCATTTCATGAATAAATTATACACAGTGTTGGAAAAGCATGTTATAGAGAGTTTTGCTCAACAACTGACTCATAGGAGAACAAGAGCCATGCAGGGTGGGTTTTTGTTGTTTCAGACATGTTAAAGCATCTCTTTATGATTTATACTGTGCTTTATTATTATTATCTTAACCACAGATTTATTCACAAACCATGTGGATGGAGTCGAAAACAGAGGATTATGCGACATAGGGAGAGGGAGATTTCTGATATGTACAGAGATTTATCAGCCCACACAAATGGAGGCCTGCTGTTTAACACTCTCTATGGAACTTGTAACATATCTAAAGACAACATGCATTAATCAGGGCTATTATCTGTATGCAACATTAATCAATGTGCGTCTTGACAGGAAGTGTCAGTTTCGGGGTGCCGGGTTTGACAGATTGAATGGGATTGTTATTGTCTGTGGATGTTAAGATGCTTTTGCAGTCTTGCTCGGTGACATTTATATTTCAGATAACAAGAGTAACCAGGGCCGTCGATGAGTGACATATGTTCACACATGGTGTGTCTAATTAAGGAATAGTTCACCTAAAAATGAAAATTTGCTGAAAATGTACTCACCCTCAGGCCATCTAAGATGAATTTGTTTCTTCATCAGAACAGATTTGTTAGAACATAATTTGCTCACCAATGGATCCTCTGCAGCGAATGGGTGCCGTCAGAATTAAAGTTCAAACAGCTGATAAAAACATCACAATAATCCACAAGTAAGTTCCAGTCCATAATTCAAAATAACACTTCCTCCATCCCTTGTTGTCCTCTCACATCAAAATCCACTGACATATTTGTTTTGAGCTGTTTTGGACTGTTTTTCCCTTATTAACAGTGTGCTTATTTCTCTCCTAATTCAGACGAGATTACCTTTTCACTGGAGAAAGCTATATAATGGATAGAGGACTTATATTTTAGCTAGAAGCAACGGTTTGAAGTGACACACATCTTAATGTACTTATTTCTTACAAACACACAGCTTTTCACTATTGTGATGTTTTTATCAGCTGTTTGATTAACTCTCATTCTGATGGCTCCCATTCACTGCAGAGGAACCATTCATTTCTCCAAATCTGTTCCCATGAAGAAACAAATTCTGAGGGTGACTGTTTTCTGCTAATTTTCATTTTTGGCTGAACTATTCCTTTAAAAGCACTAAAAGAAACATCTTAGACCTCTACATTGTCTCATGACCCTTAGTGGACAGTTCTTTGTTCTTTGGTTATTTCAGGAAAGAAAACATCCAACATAACCTCCACCCCCAGCACTTAGAATGATTAGCTGTTGCATAACCTTTAATAGTGCCAAAGGGTAAAAGCCCATTTTTAATGTAATACGTACATTAATGAGCCTCTGCAGGTTTCTTGGGCTGTAATCCAAAAGAACAATTTAGGAGAATTATGGGAAGCACATTAAGTTGTCAACATCACCGTTCACCCCGTGAAAAGCTGAAGCAACGTGTTATTAAAATAAGTCAGTGCTTCACCTGTGTGTAGCATGAAGAGATAAGACACAAAAGAGCTGTCATTACCTTTTCTATTGGTGTCCATTTCTTTTGTGAGCTTGAGGAGATCTTTTCACTGTGTTCGTTTTTGCCCCGCGCTGATGGTTTTAAACATGTTGGTGACATGTAAATTCATTGTACTGACACCCAATTCGTTATGAAATTATATGTAGGCTATCTAAACCTGCTGTAACGTGAAGAAATGCTCTAGGAATGTTGACCCTCATTGCTGATAACAATAAAAAGAGATTCCAAATTAACATTCACAGCATCATTCTGTTGCATCTTGGTAATGATCCCATTCCTGTACTCAGGGTAATGAGTGACACAAAACGCATTGAGACATGAGAGCACATACCAAACATCAGAGCCAAAGAAATGAAACCAACATATGTGCGTGCTTTGAATAGGCTATATAATAAAACATTTATGGTGTTTTCTCTTTTTTCAGCTTATTTTATTTTATGTATAAAATAAACATAATTCAGAATATGCTACTCAAAAGTTGAGTGCTCACAAAATCCAGAGGACAAGATATTCATAAAATGCATAGAATGCTGAAAATGTAAAAGGGGTCCTGAAAAACAATACTAGAACACATACCTACAGTATAATGTATGATACACTTTATTTGGAATGGAAAACTAGCATACAAATACTGCTTACTACACAGTATATATTGAAATCAAGTGGGTTGTAGGTCTGTTCTGACAGGGTCATGGACAGTGAGGGAAAAACAATGCTAAATGTAAATAATAGTGGTTGGGTTGGGTCCCCTCGGTCCGTTCGCCGCGGGGCCCCCTCAAGCACGGGGCCCCGTGTGACCGCACCAGTTGCACCCCCCCTAAGGATGGCCCTGATTTCATATGTCACAATGCACGAGTGAATTGCATTGTGGGATGCCTTTCAGTGCTTGTTTTTGTGTTTAGCCAACATAAAAGCGACCTTGTCCCTTGAAGCCCGTAGACCACATTTTTGTGTTTGGTTTACCTTTCATTCTTTTCAATATCTTTTATTGCTTTTTGTGAAAAACATAAAACATATTAAATCATTGACAATAACTTGCTCATCACCTGAGAATATGTCTGGCACTTTGGAGCTACTTTTCGGTTATTTGTCGTTCATGATCCAGGCTTGCTCAAAGTTTCTCTCTATCAAAATGCTGGGCTGAAATGTTGAAAACTCATGTTGAAAGGAGGAATGTGGTGGAGGTTTCCTTTAATAGATCCCCCTCCCCCCACTCCCCTCATGATTATTATTTTCTCCCACGCACCTGCTAGTAACGCAGCATCTGTGCAAATGCACTGCACATTCTTTTCAACAAATCAGTGTTGGATTGAGGCGTCTCTGCCTTTGAAGTGACTGAGGAAGAGGTGGGCGGTTCCCCTGGTGATCCAGCCGCTGCAATGAAGGACGCTAAGGAAAATTGTCCTTGTAGGACAAGCTGATCTAAACTCAAAGTGTCACAAGTGCAGCTCTTTGGTTTAGCTGAGAGAATGAGAATGAGATGAGCTGGCCGTACTCATGAGGGAGACCCCGGTAGAATGGCTACTTAAAAAACATGAAAGCACCCCCAGAGGAGCTGGACATGTCAGAGCTGGACATCTTCAGTGAAGTACCAACCAAACAACTAATCCTCCAAGCTCTTGATCATTCTTGCAAACCGTTCTTCTACTCTAACCTTGTGCGATTGGTAAGCTTAGTGAAGATGACTCAAAAATCCTGCACAAGAATGAGTACATGGAGCATTGAATGTCCAAAATGAAAAGTCTGTCATCATTTATTCACCCTCATGTTGTTTCAACATGATGACTGACTTTCTTCTGTGGAAAATAAAAGGAGATATTTTGAAAATTTTCTTTGTGTGTATGTGTTTGCTTGTTTGTCCAAACAATGAAAGCCAGTTGGGTTGAGTGTTGTGTGGACAGTGTTTTGTGTTCCACAAAAAAAAAGAAAGTCATACAGGTTAATGAGTAAATGATAACACAATTTTCATTTTAACTATCCTATTAAGTAATATCACATGTACAATTTTGCTTCTGCACTCTAGCTGAACTCTTATTCAGAAAGACACAAATAGTCACTTCAAAACAAATAACAGATTCTACAGAATAATAGAACATTTTTTTTTCATCATTTCTAAAGCAAAGTGAACACACTGTTTATGTACACACATTATATTTTTGATAAGGTTCAAGTAGAAACTTTTATAGCTTTCTTCTTCTTCTTATTATTGTAGATTTGTTTTGCTTTACATAAATCATTGTAATAAAAAATGGAATAGAGTTATATTACTGTTCAAAAGTTTGGGGTTGTTTCAAGTGTTTTTGTCTCTTATGCTCACCCAGGCTTCATTTATTTGACTGGAAAATACAGCAAAAACAGTAAAATTGTGAAATACAGTTTAAAAATAATGTTTAAAATAACCTTTTTTAACGTATAAAATAACCCCTGTTTTAAAGGGGACACCGGGTGCTCATTTTCCACAAGTTGATATGATTCTTTAGGGTCTTCATGAAATGTCTGTAACATACTTTGGTTAAAATTCCTCAATGGTCGTGTTAAAACAGCACCTTTTTTACCTTGCCAAAAACAGCTCTGTTCACAGCGACCCGTTTCGGTACATGTCTCTTCTGTGGGGCATGTCGACAAAACACAAATGAATTGCTGTCTTGGACTCTTTATATGGCTCGGAGGTGGTCTTATTCAAATAGCTAGATATCTAAGTAGAAACCGGCTGCAAACTGAAACAGCTCACTGAATGACACAATTTCAGATTCAGACAGCCCATAGTGAACTGGCTGCATGTTTTCTTTTCAGCTTTTCTGAGCTGGCAGACACACCAGAAACCTAACTAAATGCAATGAAAGAAAAACATAAAAAAAGCTAAAAAGGGGAAATTTCATCCGATGTCGCCATTAATATATTTTAAAGGGGTCATATGACGTTGCTAAAAAGAACATTATTTTGTGTATTTTGTGTAATGCAATGTGTTTATGTGGTTTAAGGTTCAAAAAACACATTATTTTCCATATAATGTACATTATTGTTTCTCCTCTATGCCCCGCCTTTCTGAAATGCATCGATTTTTACAAAGCTCATCGTTCTAAAAAAGCGAGGTGTGCTCTGATTGGCCAGCTATCCGATTTGAGATTTTAGTCTTTACAACTCTACAGATCTTCTTTATGCACCAAAAGCTTGTAACACTCCAAAGAGAAAGGAAAAATTGAAATCGCATCATATGACCCCTTTAACATTTGAATTTTACTCCAGTCTTCAGTCACACGATCCTTCAGAAATCATTCTAACATGATGATTTCTTATTATCAATGTTATTATAAAAGAAAGAAGAAGAAGAAAAAAAAAACAGCATTTATTTGAAACTGAAAATTTTTATAAAAATTTAAATGTCTTAACCGTCACTTTTGATCATTTTGATGCATCATTTCTGAATAAAAATATTCTATATACTTCAGAATGGTAGTGTACTACATCCGAAAATGGGCTTTTTAAACCCCAACCATTCCCAGTTCTATACAAATATATAAAGAGATAATTTTGTCATCGCAACAGATATAACATACGTGGATAAGACTTTGCTGCACACTCGTAGCTCACACACTGTATTCTGACCTGGTAGATAACAAACACTAAAACATCCCAATGCTGTTATTCTTTATATGCACTCTTTAGAATGTTGCTCAGCCAAGCAAATTCAAGGAACATAACTTACTGTTATATAATATAGGATTTATAACTTGAACGTCAACTGATATCTTCTGTAAATTCCATAATCATTGCTTGCAGTCAGATCTTATTCACAGGCCTGTAAGCAAATAATTACAGATCAGGGTAATGATAACATTTTTTTTTTTTTCTGTGCTACAGTGGAGCAGAATCTAACATTAACAGCATCATTCCACCATTTCACTGCTCTTCTCATCTGCCAATGAGTAGTTTAGTTCATAAGAGCCCTAAAGCAGTTGCCTTTACAAGACGGTGAACATAAATAAATAAATGCCCCTCAAAACATCATATATATATACGTATATATATATATATATTTATATATACATATATACAGTGGGTACGGAAAGTATTCATATATATATATAAATGAACCATTTTGTCTGCATCCAACTTTTTGATTACAGCACAGACTCATTTTGCCATGATTGAGTGAGCTTTTAAATTATGATCTACAAGATGTTTTTGTGCTATTGTTTTTGATTAATTATTTAAAGCACACAAATTGGCCTGATTGTAACTCGATTGAAATTTAAGTCAAAAACTTCACATCAGATCCTCTGTTACTAAGTTTTCAATGATCAAAAACACTCAAAACAGCCGAAACCTTAAAACATCCCTCTCGACGAGAGGATTGTACTTTACCACCAATCTGTAAGAAAATGCATTACGTCTCAAAGAAACATTTCATTCACATACACGCTGTGTTCCTCAGTCTCTCCTTAATTGGGATTGATGCTGCACCAAATCAAGGGGAACGTCATAGATCTGCCAAAGAACTGGAGATGACAAGATTTACTGAGAGGCAATCTTGCATTTCCTCAGTTGATTTCTTTTACACAGATGAGCGGTTCACCAATTCACATACAGTGTTCCTCAGTCTCTCCTTAATTGGGATTGATGCTGCACCAAATCAAGGGGAACGTCATAGATCTGCCAAAGAACTGGAGATGACAAGATTTACTGAGAGGCAATCTTGCATTTCCTCAGTTGATTTCTTTCTCACAGATGAGCGGTTCACCGAATCGTGCAGCGGAAAGGAGGAACATGCAAAGCAACAGCAAGGAAGTTTTTATTTGGGCAATCAAGCCGGTTTATAGGGCAACGTTATCAATTTTTCAGGGGCCTGCAGTGCCTGTCCTTATTGGCTGTTTATGAAAGTGAAAGTGAAAAAGTGAAAAGAAGTGAAAGTGACGTGACATGTGGCCAAGTATGGTGACCCATACTCGGAATTAGTGCTCTGCATTTACCCATCCAAAGTGCACACACACAGCAGTGAA
>NW_015634463.1:606212-607486 GCF_001515625.1 Sinocyclocheilus rhinocerous
GGATCAGGAAACAGTCCTCCATAAAATGTGCTGCACACATCTGAATATTTGGGTTGAACTGTTCTGGAACAGTGTTGTAAATACAACTTAACCACTGATTTCTAGTTGTGTCCTCTTTTGGAAGGCCAAACAAAGTAGTTTCGCTTTCACAACGAAACACACAGCGTCTCCACAACATGGCGAGGGTGGCAACAGCAAGAATTAAAGTTACGCCTTCTTTCTTTGCGTGAACATTTGGGCGGTGTTATGCAAATCTTCTCACATCGTGACGTAGATATGTGGGGGCATGTTAGAATGAGCCGTTTTAGGTAGGTGTGGTTGACTCTTAACTTTTATAAAGAATGTCTCTTTCGATTTGAGATTTTAGTCTTTACAACTCTACAGATCTTCTTTATGCACCAAAAGCTTGTAACACTCCAAAGAGAAAGGAAAAATTGAAATCGCATCATATGACCCCTTTAACATTTGAATTTTACTCCAGTCTTCAGTCACACGATCCTTCAGAAATCATTCTAACATGATGATTTCTTATTATCAATGTTATTATAAAAGAAAGAAGAAGAAGAAAAAAAAAACAGCATTTATTTGAAACTGAAAATTTTTATAAAAATTTAAATGTCTTAACCGTCACTTTTGATCATTTTGATGCATCATTTCTGAATAAAAATATTCTATATACTTCAGAATGGTAGTGTACTACATCCGAAAATGGGCTTTTTAAACCCCAACCATTCCCAGTTCTATACAAATATATAAAGAGATAATTTTGTCATCGCAACAGATATAACATACGTGGATAAGACTTTGCTGCACACTCGTAGCTCACACACTGTATTCTGACCTGGTAGATAACAAACACTAAAACATCCCAATGCTGTTATTCTTTATATGCACTCTTTAGAATGTTGCTCAGCCAAGCAAATTCAAGGAACATAACTTACTGTTATATAATATAGGATTTATAACTTGAACGTCAACTGATATCTTCTGTAAATTCCATAATCATTGCTTGCAGTCAGATCTTATTCACAGGCCTGTAAGCAAATAATTACAGATCAGGGTAATGATAACATTTTTTTTTTTTTCTGTGCTACAGTGGAGCAGAATCTAACATTAACAGCATCATTCCACCATTTCACTGCTCTTCTCATCTGCCAATGAGTAGTTTAGTTCATAAGAGCCCTAAAGCAGTTGCCTTTACAAGACGGTGAACATAAATCTTAAAATGCCCCTCAAAACATCATATATATATACGTATATATATATATATATTT